>NC_079211.1:147118542-147391042 GCF_029633865.1 Lampris incognitus
TCAGGAAATGACGTGACACTGATGGTCTTCTTCTGGCCCTGACAAAATGGATGTGAGCTTGAAGTGGCCCACATCTACAAAAGCAAATATGACCCAAATCAATCACATGGGGGCCTTTTTTGGCAAAGATGCGGTGCTCTGGGCAACATGTGATCTGGATGTGGCCCTGAAGTGGCCCCGTGTGGTAAATGGTGAATACGGCTTAAATATCACAGAACAAATATGGACCACCTTTGGCAAATATGCGGCACATGCGGCATCGCTATGGCTTGGTTCTGGCCCAGATCTGGCAAACAGGAGCGGACCGCCCAAGTGCCATCTTTCCACGCGGTATAGCAGTTTTGCTATGTGGGATGTGGTGTGGATGGTTGGTGTCTCGCAGGACTTGACCAGGAAAAATGACAGGCTGCATAGTGTTTTCCATCTTCATCTCAGCAGCCAGTGAGGAAGAAGGAGGCAGGTAGTGCCGAGTTTGAAGAAGGGAAGTTGTTGTGTGTAACCAGCAGTCATGACAGGACAAGCTGGTAGAAGACCTTTACCAACAGATGGCACTACATCCATAAGCCAGACTCGGGTTCTACCAGGTTGGGTCGTTTGTTTCATTTTGAACAGACCTCGGTCATTTAGAGCGACCAAACAGCACCCAGCACCACCACACTTAAATCTTCTGGGTTGTAACTTTAATCGTTAAAAAAAAGGCCACGCAACTGAATGGGGTTGTACCTTCATACAGTCAACCAATGCAGAGGAGAGCTTTGGTGGATATTAGCGTAGCATTGTACAACCACCTCCAAGTTCAGCCATTTTTTTTTTGTCCCCTGCAAATTCTTGCTTCACTTCCATCGTCAAACCACCGCCGGATGCTTTTTTTTCCCCCCAAAAAAATTTACCTTTTCAAGGTTCCAGATTTTCTTTGGTGTGGTGGGGTTTGACGCGGTAGATTCTGGAAATAAGGCTGATAAAGACATGTAAATACCACAGGAGCCGGGTTTACGCCTCACCTTGTGCAACATTTGCAGCACCGGATGTTTTCTGTGTAACTGTGGGACGGCGGTGTGGACGCCCCCCGAGCCGCAGAAATGCGTGTTTGTGGGCTCGTTTCTGCGCTCGTGCTTTCAGTTTTGTGAATGTGTAGCTTTGTCAGTTTAGTTACAAACCAAACGCCAGATAACCACTTGGTGTTAAAGGGCTTCAAAAGGCGTATGCTTATCAAAATATACTGTGATTTACGGTAGTCACATTTATTTGCTGTATAGACAAGTGTAGATGGCCTACTGCGTTAGGTACTATAGGTCAGGGGTCAAACAGTGTCTGAAAGCTTTTGTTCCTAAGTGAAGTTTCCACGATTTGACAAAGTAAGTGCCACGTCCTACAAAAGGACCGACGGCAACACCTTACACGCCAGGGGTGTCAAACTCCAGGCCTCGAGGGCCGCTGTGTCTGCAGGTATTTGTTGCAACCGTGCACTACACCGCCCGATTTAACTCATTAGCTCACCTCCTGGATCAAGGAGGGAAAGGAACTGGTTTAATCAGGTGGTGCAGTGCACGGCTGCAACAAATACCTGCAGACACTGCGGCCCTCGAGGCCTGGAGTTTGACACCCCTGCCTTAAAGCATATTGCAGTGTCCAGCGAAGAACGAGGAGGTTTTGGATGTCGGACTTCAAAGTACCAGATCTTCCCAACGGATTTAAAAAAAACCCTGGTGTTCTTCTTTCTCTCTGCCGTCCTCCCTTCATCCTGAAGTCTGCACAGTGACTCTCAACCAAGCGCCTGATTGCCATGGACGAACCAGAGCACGTGCCCCCCCCCCCATGTACGAAAGGGAAATTTTACCCCTCAAAAAAATGTCGTTCGTCAATGAGACTGCCCTCCAGCAAAAAAACGACCCCATGGGTCGTTTGTCCAAGCAGTTTATTACGACCTATAGTGACGTTTTAAAGTTAAGCGACCTCTGGCGGTCGTGTAAATAACGACCAGCGGAACACTTCCGGGTACCTTGACAACAGCACGCCAGGAGAGGGGGATAGCAAACCCCAAGCCGCCAAGCCGCACTGCATTAGATATGCAGCCTAGCCGTGGCTACGATGCCCAAAAGTTGCTGTGTGGTGGACTGTACTGTTAACAAGACAAACAACCCAAATATTGTTTTTTTTGTATTGCCTAAAAGGCAGAAGGAGGGAGAGAAACGACTGAAACGGCTCCGGGCGATCAGAAGGAAAGACAAGGATGGACAACTTTGGGATCCTGACAGCAAACATGTTTATGTCTGCACTTCATCACTGGTAATGTTAGCTAGTTTAACCAGCTAATAATAGGTTACGTCTATTCTACATTTTATAATCACCAAAATGTCAAGCTGGAATGCCAATAGATCAGTGGGCCCAGATGGGAAAACGAATTTAGTCAGTGTGTAGGCTAGCTACATTGAACGAGATGTAGCCGAGCTAGCTAGGCTACAACCCGCATAATGTTAGCTACACTGTAGTCTCCCTCGCCAGACTCCCTTCAGCTACACTGTAGCAGCTAGATGTGAAACTCAGTGGCGGGGTAGGTTGATTCATCGCCCTCCTCCACTCATATTTTCTAAGACCCGCTCTGGCCCCTCCCTCACCTCCTCCCCTTCCCCTCTCTCTCCCTCCCTGGAACAGTTTGGTCTGGTGCAGGTTGTTGAGCCGGTGGCTATGTGGAATTCCACAGTTAGCTAAACCTGTCTGAATGGGATCACATTCTTCAAACCCATATGTATTTTTATCCATTAAAAATCATAAAATGGTCCCTCCCCCCTGAATATTTGGTCACGTGCTCAATTTTGTTTATCTTTCCTAGAAACAAGGGGTAACTACCCCGGTCTCCCTTACCCAGTTAAAATGCAAACATTGTTATCACATTATTATTGTCATCCTTATTGGGTAGTATATCATGCATCGTTGTATGCAGTCACGTGTAATCCAGTAAAAAGTAATAATTGAATAAAATGCAAACATTTGTTGAAAATGTAGCCTAGTCCCTATGTAATTGTAGATGTCGCCATAAGACACATCTGGCCATTGAGTGGGGTTATTAACCCATTCCCCTGTTCGATTGAAAGGACACTGGCCACCGATACTGCGAATTTTTCGCAAATATCGGTTCTTGTCCGCAGCAGCCACCGTAGCGACATCGTTAGCCATTTAAACCGTATTCAAACTTGCCGGCTTCTATCCCCCTCTAGCGCCCCCCCGCTCTAACGTTCGAACGCGGAAGTGCAGTGGTCTATCTGGTGTCTCGGGTGGCTCGTCATCATGTGACCTTTGACTTTCGTTACCAATCAAAACGCGACGAGGCAAGAGACGGGGGAGTGCCAGAACTATTTATATTGTAAACTGTTGATTACTTTCCTGTGTTAATGACACTCGGCCGCGTGGTGGAGCTCGTTATCTCAGTTTGCCCGGGCGAGAGCAACACTTAAGCTAGCAGCCGGCCTCCATGTCGCTAGCCGCTGTCCTGAGGTCTCGCTCTGTGTTACCTGCTTCCCTAACACACACACACACACACACACACACACACACACACACCATGTCACCCTATGCTTGTGGAGACCCCCACTGACTACATTCATTCCCTCCCCAGACAGCATCCGGATGTGGGCCACTTCAGGCAATGATGCAGCACTGACGGCCTTCTTCTGGCCCTGACAAAATGGATGTGAGCCTGAAGTGGCCCACATGTATAATAGCAAATATGGCCCAAATATACCAAATCAGATGGGGGCATTTTTTGGCAAAGATGCGGTGCTCTCGGCAACATGTGATCTGGATGTGGCCCGTGTGATAAATGATGAATACGGCCCAAATATCACAGAACAAATATGGGCCACATTGCTATGGCTTGGTTCTGGCCCAGATCTGGCAAACGAGCAGACGGCCCAAGTGCCATCATTCCACGCGGTATGTGGGCCGGATGAAAGAAAGATGAAAGTCGGTGTGGGACAGGTCTGGACCACAACGATTTTGCTATCTGGGTAGCCCTTAACCATCATAGCTACATACTTAACGCTAACCTTAACCTAATCTTAATTCTAACCTTAGCCCTAAACCCAGGTCCTAACCATCAACTAGACCTTTGTCCTAATAGGGACCCATAAAATGTCCCCACAAGGTAGGTGGGTTCAGGTTTTTCTATCCAAAATCCATATAACAACACCCCCCCCCCAACTCGGTCCCACCCAAAGTCTCGGAGTGAGGATTTCACCCTTGCTCACAACATCCGGATAAAACAGATGTTGTTGTAGGACCCGACCGGTCCAGAGTCTGAAGCCTCAGGGAGATGATGTTTTATTGGTTGATCCGCCCCGCTCCGCCTGCCTGGGCTGAGTGGATATGTTGACAGAGGTGTCGGTCTGGTGTTAGTATTATTATTTATTTTATTTTTTTGCACAAATCCCAACCAGATCCAGGAACGGCAGCCTGTGATTTAACCTCTGACCTCTCTGTGATGGCGACAGGTCAAAAGGACCAACACGGTTTCTGCTATCAATTCACCCCCCCCCCCACACACACACATACACTCACTCACACTCACATACTCGCATACAGTGCATCCAGAAAGTATTCACACCCCTTCACTTTCCCCACATTTTGTTATGTTGCAGCCTTATTCCAAAATGGATTAAATTCCTTTTTTTTCTCATCAATCTATATACAATACCCCATAATGACAACGTGAAAAAGGTTTTGTAGACATTTTTGCAAATTTATTAAAAATAAAAAACTTAAATATTGCATGTACATAAGTATTCACACCCTTTGCTATGACACTCAAAATTGAGCTCAGGTTCATCCTGTTTCCACTGATCATCCTTGAGATGTTTCTACATCTTGATTGGAGTCCACCTGTAGTAAATTCAACGGATCGGACATGATTTGGAAAGGCACACACCTGTCTATATAAGGTTCCACTGTTGACAGTGCATGTCAGAGCAGAAACCAAGCCATGAAGTCAAAGGAATTGTCTGTGGACCTCCGAGACAGGATTGTTTCGATGCACAGATCTGGGGAAGGGTACAAAAAAATTTCTACAGCTTTGAAGGTCCCGAAGAGCACAGTGGTCTCCATCATTCGTAAATGGAAGAAGTTTGGATCCACCAGGACTCTTCCTAGAGCTGGCCACCCAGCCAAACTGAGCAATCGGAGGAGAAGGGCCTTGGTCAGGGAGGTGACCAAGAACCCGATGGTCACTCTGACAGAGCTCCAGCGTTCCTCTGTGGAGATGGGAGAACCTTCCAGAAGGACAACCCTCTCTGCAGCACTCCACCAATCAGGCCTTTATGGTAGAGTGGCCAGACGGAAGCCTCTGCTCAGTAAAAGGCACATGACAGCCCGCTTGGAGTTTGCCAGAAAGCAGCTAAAGGACTCTCAGACCATGAGAAACAAGATTCTCTGGTCTGATGAAACCAAGATGGAACTCTTTGGCCTGAATGCCAAACGTCACGTCTGGAGGAAACCAGGCACCTCTCATCACCTTGCTAATACCATCCCTACAGTGAAGCATGGTGATGGCAGCATCATGCTGTGGGGATGTTCTTCAGCCGCAGGAACTGGGAGACTAGTCAGGATCGAGGGAAAGATGAATGGAGCAAAGTACAGAGAGATCCTTGATGAAAACCTGCTCCAGAGCGCTCAGGACCTCAGACTGGGGCGAAGGTTTACCTTTCAACACGACAACGACCCTAAGCACACAGCCAAGACAACGAAGGAGTGGCTTCGGAACAAGTCTGTGAATGTCCTTGAGTGGCCCAGCCAGAGCGCAGACTTGAACCCCATTGAACATCTCTGGAAAGACCTGAAAATAGCTGTGCAACGACGCTTCCCATCTAACCTTACAGATCTCGAGAGGATCTGCAGAGAAGAATGGGAGAAATACCCCAAATATAGGTGTGCCAAGCTTGTTGCTTCATACCCAAGAAGACTTGAGGCTGTAATTGCTGCCAAGGGGGCCTCAACCAAGTACTGAGTGAGTAAAGGGTGTGAATACTTATGTACATGCAATATTTCAGTTTTTTATTTTTAATGAATTTGCAAAAATTTCTACAAAACCTTTTTCGCTTTGTCATTATGGGTTATTGTATGTAGATTGATGAGAAAAAAAGGGAATTTAATCCATTTTGGAATAAGGCTGTAACATAACCAAATGTGGGGAAAGTGAAGGGGTGTGAATACTTTCCGGATGCACTGTACATCACTTCTTCCGGTTCATTTTTTGAGCGAACGTTTGCTCGTGCTGTGATGTACTTCACATGGGCTCGTTTCTGTAAGGGTTGTTTCTGTAAGCGTCGGTTCTGTTAGAGTGGTTTCTGTAAGGGTCGTTTCTGTTAGGGTCGGTTCTGTTAGGGTCGTTTCTGTAAGGGTTGTTTCTGTAAGGTTGTTTCTGTAAGGGTTGTTTTTGTAAGGGTTGTGTCTGTAAGGGTCGGTTCCGTTAGGGTCGTTTCTGTAAGGGTCGTTTCTGTAAGGTTGTTTCTGTAAGGTTGTTTCTGTAAGGGTCGGTTCTGTAAGGGTTGGTTCTGTTAGGGTTGGTTCTGTTAGGGTCGGTTCTGTTAGGGTCGTTTCTGTAAGGTTTGTTTCTGTAAGGTTGTTTCTGTAAGGGTTGTTTCTGTAGGGGTTGGTTCTGTAAGGGTTGTTTCTGTAAGGGTTGTTTTTGTAAGGGTTGTGTCTGTAAGGGTCGGTTCTGTTAGGGTCGTTTCTGTAAGGGTCGTTTCTGTAAGGTTGTTTCTGTAAGGTTGTTTCTGTAAGGGTTGGTTCTGTAGGGGTTGGTTCTGTAAGGGTTGTTTCTGTAAGGGTTGTTTCTGTAAGGTTGTTTCTGTAAGGGTTGTTTCTGTAAGGGTTGGTTCTGTAAGGGTCGTTTCTGTAAGGTTGTTTCTGTTAGGGTTGTTTCTGTTAGGGTCGTTTTTGTAAGGGTTGTTTCTGTAAGGGTCGTTTTTGTAAGGGTCATTTCTGTAAGGTTGTTTCTGTAAGATTGCTTCTGTAAGGGTTGTTTCTGTAAGGTTTGTTTTTGTTAGGGTTGTTTCTGTTAGGGTTGTTTCTGTAAGGGTTGTTTTTGTTAGGGTTGTTTCTGTTAGGGTTGTTTCTGTAAGGGTCGGTTCTGTAAGGTTGTTTCTGTAAGGTTGTTTCTGTAAGGGTTGTTTCTGTTTTTGTTAGGGTTGTTTCTGTTAGGGTTGTTTCTGTAAGGGTTGTTTCTTTAAGGGTCGGTTCTGTAAGGTTGTTTCTGTAAGGTTGTTTCTGTAAGGGGTTGTTTCTGTAAGGTTGTTTCTGTAAGGGTCGGTTCTGTAAGGGTTGGTTCTGTAAGGTTGTTTTTGTAAGGGTTGGTTCTGTAAGGGTTGGTTCTGTAAGGGTCGGTTCTGTAAGGTTGTTTCTGTTAGGGTTGGTTCTGTTAGGGTCGGTTCTGTTAGGGTTGGTTCTGTAAGGGTCGTTTTTGTAAGGATCGTTTCTCTAAGGGTTCCTTTACACGGGATCACTGTCATTCCAGCACGTGGAGGACGGCTTAGCGTCAGGACACCGTCTGTCCCGGTCCATTTCAGATGAACTTCATGCCAGTTCTCCAACGGGGCGTCAGGTGTCGCTTGGCGCAAACGAAACATTCGCATAAATGCCGCTTTTAATTGGGACGAACTGCTCTTTGGTGTCTTAGACGCAACACCCACCAACAGGAACGCGGGCTCCTCATGGGGAATATTGAGTGTAGCTGCTAGAAAAGCAGTTACAAAGAAATGACTTCAGCCAGACAGCCCCTCCGCAGAGGACTAGTGTGACGTCACTTGTGACGTGTTTGTGATGGAGCGAATCACCTTCTCCGTGAGGCTCGAGGAAACTACATTTTAGAAAATGTGGGAGAAGCGGGAATTGTGTATTTCCTGAAAACGTCCTTTTGTTTAAATTTGTTTATGTAAGTATTGTTTTTGTACCTTTTCTCTCTTTTTTTCTTTTACCTCAAATGGAAAACACCCCATGTTCTACAATTCCTCTGTAAAATGCAGAAAAGGTGGATCGCTTCATAGAAGTATCTAACCGAAGAGGATTATGTAAAAACACTGTTAATATGTGATTCCGAATAAAAAACAAATGTAAAAAAAAATGTTAAAATTAAAATGAGTAAATGCCGCTTTTGTGCTCCAGCAGCCACGTGACTGCGTTACCCTCCGGTACAGGTGAGTTTGATGCTGAGGTTGTTAGAGTCCAGCAGGGGGCGCTGACTCCCAACTCATCTGTTCTCTGTCAAACGGACGCCCGCTGTTGTCGCTCATTAAAAGATGGTTGTTCAATTACAGTGTAAATAAAAAAATAAAGGGAAACGGTTTTGGTATTCTTGTGATGACTCCTGGGCAAAAAGAATAACTCAAGGATCTGGTTTGATGGAGATGATTGGTTTGTGGATCCATGCTCTTGACTATATATTTATAACAGTGGCGGCTGGTGCTAAACTTTTTTTGGGGGGGGCGCAGTTTAGCTCGGCGCAGCACACCTGACAGCTGCTTTAGTGTCCACACAGAGTTATTAAGAAGGACCATGTAGCCTATAGATTTTATCAGGGTTGGTAGACGGTGGATGATTGACAGTCGAGACGAGGCGTGGTGGTGGGTGTGAACATGATTGACAGCCACGAGAATTGTCCAATCACATTAGATCAAAAAACATTAGAACAATACCAATTCACTGCCAATAAAAGTGGGGGTGTCTGGGGCAGCACAGAACTGCGCCCCCTGGAAAATCTGAAGAAACCAATCAGACAGCAGCCTCAGGTCACCTGCTCGCCACAAGTTTGAGGGCTTACATAAGGTCTGGTTTGGCCGGCGCCCCTCACCCAGGAAGTATATGTATTCAGACAGGAAGTATATGTATTCAGACAGGAAGTATATGTATTCCGACCGAAACCAACCAGATACCATTTGAACCAGTATTTAATGCTGCTGACAGGCGCTCACAGACTGACGACACTTTTATTTCATCATTATTTGCATTATACAACTAAATTATATTTAACATGTTTAAGTAGATTTTCCTCTCTTGATATCTGAAGGGGGCGGCGCCCCAGCGCCCTGTACTGGCCAGCCGCCACGGGTTTATAAGGAAGCACTTGAAATAAATATTAAAAACCACGAACCTACGCGTCATTCATTACACATAAATAACCGGGTGATACATATGAGTATAACAGGGAATTAGGGGGTGGGAATCCTTGGGAATCTCACGAGTCGATTCAAAGCTGATTCTGGATTCATAATCCAGTCTTGATTCAGTGCATACAAATATTTGATCCTAGATTGCTGTTTTGAGTTACTCTCCCCATTTGACTGCAATAGAGAGTTTCATAGGTCTTAAAGAAAGAAAGATCAACTCTGATTCAAATGTGAAGCCCCAGTGAAATGTATTCTCTTCTGCTCCCCAGTTTAGTCCAGTTAATTAATATAGTCTAACGTGCATGGATAAGTGGACGCGCTGGTCGAGCGGTTAGCGATGTCTCCTGCGGTGCGGGCGATACGGGTTCGCGTCTCGGCCGCGGCAGTTCCTGCGGTTGCCCCCCGAATTCGCTACAATATGAAACATAAATGTCAGTTAAGCTGACTGCAATAATGTGAAACTGAGGCAAACAGTAAAGTCCCTTAATACAAAAACTTGCAAAGATAAAACTGCTGGCAGCTTTTTTGTACATCATTTATCAGCAACTTCAAACACATTAGAACATGTAACTGGACTACTGTGGTTGTCCCAGTACACAAGAACCGGGGGAGAATCGATTTATTGACGGAAGTACGTCCGACCCCGGTACGGTAGGTGGCGATATGCCCCCTTTCAGCTGGTTGCTATTGGGTGAAAGACCACCGCGGGACCTATGGAGCATGCGCAGAACGCCTAGGCCAGTTCGGGGCCGACTGAAGCGCAGAGTGAATCCATCCCAACCGCGTCATCTAGGTGTGTTAGTCCCACTTCCAGAAATTCCATGTAGTACGACTTCAGCCGGACTGACACGTCTACACGTGTTTTAAAAGTCCAGTTTTAGTCGGACTAACACAGTAAATCCACTTTTTTTCTAACATCACGTAAACGTAGTCCACGTGAACATAGTGACGACTGTTAATGTATGGCTCCATTGCTCGCAGATGCCCCACTGCCGCACTTCCTGTTCACGCCAAGGGGGGCCATCTGGGCGACTTAGCGCCATCTGTAGGATTTAGCGAGCTAAACTATTTGTAGTTCTCAGGCCAGGAGACGAACTTGAATATGAATCGATTTTTGGAATTTGTGAATCAATTTTGAATCGGTAGAAGATAGTATCGATTTTTTAATGTGAATCGACCCCCCCCCCCATCTGTATTGTCCCAGGTAGCATCCGGATGTGGGCCACTTCAGGCAATGATGCGGCACTGATGGCCTTCTTCTCACCCTGACAAAATTGATGTGGGCCTGAAGTGGCCCACATGTACGTATAATAGCAAATATGGACTGTGGGCCGGATATGGGTCAGAATAAAAATGAACTGTGGCCCAATTTGGGCCAGTTCTGGTTTATCTGGTTTGTTCTTGGTTGACATGCAGAATTGCTATGGCTTGGTTCTGGCTCAGCTCTGGCATACAGGAGCGGACCGCCCAAGTGCCATCATTCCACGCGGTATGTATGTGGGCCGGATGTGGGACGGGTCTGGGCCACAGCAATTTTGATATCTGGGGTGCTTCCTTGCCAGTTGTGAATGTTTGTAACTCTGAAAGTGAGGAAAGTTGAAAAACAGAAACCATAAGGACGGAAAAGACAAAGTATACTTTTAAATAGTTTTAATGGAAATACAAGTCAGTACATTGTGGACTTCATCAACAGTACAAAATCTCCATACCTTTTTTATTTTGTACAAAGAGGTATCAGTTATATAAACACAGTACACATTAGTTATATTGTCGAAAACAAGACGTACACTTTGGAATACATTTCAACCATACTTCAAGTGTCAGGAATCTCTCTATCGGGGATGGAAATACTGTTGGAATGTTCCCTCTTTCCTCCCCATTTGGATTCAGTCTCTCACTGTGGTACCCAGACCAAGACAGGCAACGAGTTACAACGTTAATACACAACAGCTGGCATCAGGAACGTCACCATGAATGAAAATGATGTTTGAACAACAAATATATGTTTGTGTCCTGAAAGCACGCCCAACTTTACAGAGGTGCCAAACACGTACGAGACCAAAACGGTGCAGTTGGAATGTGTAGTTTTTAACTTAATGTTGGGCCATGCTGGAAACTATTTCGAAATAAAATTAAATAATATACCATGAACAATGTCTATATCAAATATTCTAGACATGCAATATAATCAGTTGAGAAAATAATTTAACAGGTCTTATCACCACAGCAACCAACGCTGCTTTGAGCGAAGCTGTGAGTTGTTGGAATGAAGGAAGGCGAGTTCACGAAAACTTGGTTCATGCCTCAGCTGGCAACGCTTCCTTTTCTCGAACCCGAAAGCCGTCAGGTTCCTGTGTCTCGTGACCGAAATACTCAGCTGAGGGAAACTCAGACTTGAGATGATTCGATAACATCTGGAACGAGGACCTGTGAGGGCAGGTGACGAGGAACGCTGGTGTCTGTTTCTTAACCGTAAGGTTAAAGGTCAAAGTTAGGGAAGGAAAGGAGGAGCTGGTGGGGGGGGGGTGAAGCTTTGTGACTGCTTTGAAATTTGATTACAAGAATTGCAGAAGTCAGAGACTATAAATCTCTTAAAGGGAGCCGAAAACGAGGACTAACAACGAAAAAGCAGGTCAAGAGAAACGCCGTTCTTCAACAAAGCACCATGGAGGGAAGGTGTTCACATGATAACCCCAATGACCCGCCTACATTAAAGGAAAACAGTCATGACTTTCAGCATCCTCCCTACATGTATGTTGTAGGGATAACACTATTAGAAGCCATGACACCGAGAAGCCCTCTGCATGTCTGAAACAGCACCGAAATTGTGCGAATAAATGTCTTCCAGTGATGTCACCGGTGGACAACCTGTGAATGTAAAAAACTACGACCCTCCCTTCCTGGTTCTTCGGTACCTTAGGTGGGCTGTGTCGAAATAGACTACGTCGTACAATAATATGAACAACAACGCCATACACAGCTGTTGTAGCGAATGCCACCCGATGCCATATAAAGACGCTGATTCATGGATGGACAGAGACATGTTTCTGCTCGGTTTCATGGCTGGTAACGGAGTCTTTCCTACAACATAATTATACATCTTGTGGAGTTTGCCCTCATTCAGGTCTCGGGTCCAAGGATACAGGGTGTCGTAAGTTGTGTACTGTCATATATTGTTGTATATTGTACTGATTGTAAAGTAGGGCTGTGCGATATGACGATATATATCAGCCGACGATAGAAAAAGTCAATCGTTTCATATTATGCCCTTGTAACCTACAAAAAGACTCACTGGCCGATCGTCAGCGGGTCAGCCCCCTTTAGTCGAGCGGTTAGCGATGTCACCTTGTGGTGCAGTACACCTCGGATCGAAAAACCATGAAAACCATGATTGTTGCCCTTTAAAGCTCGGCCCTCAAACAGCTGGTTTTGGTAGTTTGTTCAGCAATGCAGCCGATGAGATGGACTTCTGAGATGTATATGTGATGGACGTCCTCCTGTCCCGTAACAGGTTAACACATTGGCAAGGACATGGTTACAGTACATTGACTTGTCTTGTGAGAATTGGATTATCAAATAATATTCTGTGTATCACTAAATGTGATAAAGATACATTCAACCACAATCTACACCTGCACTTTACAATGAGGGGACATTAATTAACATTAGCTGATGCAGTACTAAGCACTAAAGCTAGGGTGCAGGACCTTTATGTATAAATGAGTGCCCGTGACATTCAAGCCCTCGTCAAATGAGTTCACACGACACCAGGTAAGTCTCTGTATTTCGCAGTATACCGCAGTTTTAAATCCGGGCTGTGTCCGAAATCACTCACTCATTCACTACTCCCTACTCCTATATAGGGAGTTCTATGTAGAGGACTATATCGTGAGCTCATCGGCAAAATGAAAAAACATTTTCGGACACTACTCGGGGTCATTTTCTCTGTGCCATTGATTGAATAATTGAATTTTGTTTTTGTTTTTTCAAGAAGCGCACTCAATTGCCAAAGATGGCAATTTTTGGAGGTCACAATGGGGAAGTGACATTTGGCTGGCCCATGGATCAGACAGAGCATTCTGCAGGGGTATCTTGTTTAAAAAACTATTTTGGAGGAGACATTTTGCCTTCTGACTGTGACACTTATGGTCACTTTGTCTGTTTGGTTGTCAAGGTCAATAACATCATTCTGATTCTTGTCAGTATCTATGGTTCAATTCTAAAGCTGGCAATGATCAGCTACTTGACTGTTGGGAAGGTAGACTGGCGTATTGGTTAATTACATTTCCTGATGCTTACTTACTGATAGGGGGTGACTTCCACATCGTTATGGATGAGGTTAGTGATAGATGGCCTCCAGGTCGTCTCTCAAACCCCAATTCTACATTAAAGCTACTTGTGAGCAGGTTTGACTTAACTGATATATGGAGGGGTAAATTTCCGAGTAGTACGATGTACACCTGAAGCAATAAAGACTGCTCCAGAAGGTCATGTACAGACCTCTGGCTTGTCTCTAAAACTTTAAATAAAGACAGTATTACAGTCAATATTTTAACCATTAACAGATCACCGAGCTGTAACCAGCAGTATTATTTTTTTTCCTCTGGTGAATATGGGTTAAAAAATGTCTCCTACTGGAAAATGAACAGTTCTCTATTAAATCACAGCAGTGTAAAACAAGAGCTGGAAAATCTTATTACACTCTACTGGAACAAAGCTCAAGGAGAAGGATTTTTTTTTTAAACTAATTGGGAGCTCCTTAAATTTGAAATTCGTAAATACTTGAGGAATTATGGCAGCCTGCTAGCTAAATCCAGGCGAATCTCAGAAGAGGAGGTTATTTCAGAAATCACATCCCTGTCTAATGCCCCACCAGAAAATGTATCTGAAGAGGAGAGACTAGAATTAGCTGAGTTACAAAGCAAATTAGATGACACGTATAACATGAAAGCAGAGGGGAGGGAGCTTTTGTAAGATCTAGGCAGAAATGGCTAGAGCGAGGCGAGCAGATGTCTGCATGTTTCTTTTAGAAAAATCCCAAGCCAAGTATAATTCCGTCCTGCAGTTGAATATTATGGTTACTGATAATAATAAGAATATCTCAAAGTTTTGTTATGAATATTATTCTTCTTTATACAAATCTAAGTACTATGGGGATGTTATGTCAACATTGTCTAAATATTTGGATGGTGCAAATTCAATTAGCCAGGAGGATAAGTTAATTTGTGCAGATCCTCACAGGTCTCTTCGGAGCGCGGGGAATAACGAAGCGCTTCCGGGAGAGGGTGCCTACTGTAACCCACAAAAAGACTCGCCAGGGGGTCGGCCCCTTTCAGTCGAGCGCTTAGCAACGTCGCCTTGCGGCGCAGTACACCCAGATTGGATCCCGCAGCGAGCGGCAATATGCTCGGTTACGATAGTAATAATAATATATTTTACTTAAGTAAAAGTATCTGATATATTAAATAAATTTAACAAAGTTAAACCGAAAATTGCTTAGATTTGTACGACAGCTCTCTCTCTCTCTCATGGCGCTCTCTCCTCTCATCCGACGTCTGCCATTTTTCTTTCAGCGCAATGCATGATGGTATATATATGGCTTGGTTAGTGACCATCCATCGGTTGTACACTACTTTTCACGATGCATTGTGGGATACAGACAGTCCACTATATAGGGCAGTGGTACTCGCTAATTTTCTTAGGAGAGCCACTTATGAGTAAGACCATTCCTCAAAGAGCCACAGAGCTTGCAAAACATTTCGCAAATACAAAGCTACACACATAGGCCGTACGTCTCCAGTATGCTGCATCTAGATGCAGCATACTGAAGATACGTCAAAGAACGTAGGCTGCGTAACAGCGTGGGATCATGGCTAGACGTACGGCCTATGTGTGTAGCTTTGTATTTGCGAAATGTTTTGCAAGCTCTGCGGCTCTTTGAGGAATGGTCTTACTCATAAGTGGCTCTCCTAAGAGAAACAGTGAGTACCACTGGTATAGTGATTCCCACTATACATTCAGACAGCACTACAAAATGGCAAACTCACTATAGAGTGATGTCGGGCACAGCCCTGGTGTCTGGGGCGACGTTCCCGCGCTTTACGTCACCAGCAACGACAGCTTAGCCAGAGCCCGACTGCTGTGTGACGACAGCGTTCCCATGCCCCTGATTGGCTTGCCTTCGGCGCTTTCTGCCAGGAAGCTTCCGGGCTTGGAAGTTATGGCGGAAAAACCTAAGAGGCGTCCGGGGAAAGTTTTTGATGTTCCCGAGATAAAGAAACTCGGCGGTCAGAATCAGCATACTTATTCGCCCCCGAGGGGAAATTGGAAAGAGGAGGGATTAAAGTCAAAAAACAAAGCGGTCGACGGCGAGGGAAAACACGGATAACCACTGGTGTGGCTTTTCCTCGTTGGGGAACGCTGAAAGAAGAGAAGCAATTACTCTCACTGCCAGAGGGGGGAGACACAACTTCCGCACTGCAGGTTTAAATAACTAACTAATGTGTCCATTGTCTTGATGTATGCTCAATAACCCAGGTAAGGAAACACCAGAAAGTTCAGTCTGTTCATGTGGATAAACGATGTGTCCAGATGAACTGATTCAACCTTCTGGTAATGTGTCCATTAATCATTTACTAACGGTGTTCATCATTTACTAATTTTAGATAGTACCTTAATTAACCTGTAAACCCTTAATAAATGTTAACAAGAGACATTTGTTAACAGTTGCTTAATGCTTATTATTGTATTAACTGTTAGTTAATGCTCATTACTGTATTAACTATGTTAATAAGCATCAATTAACTGTTAGTTAATGCTTATTCCTGCATTAACTAATGGTAATTAATGTACCCTTATTGTAAAGTGTTACCCTACACCTTCAATTGTGTAATTTATCTAGCTTTGAGCGATTAATTGAAATTTCAGTTAATTTTCAGAGTTTAAAAAACCAACTGATTGCGACTGGTTCAGTTATTAGAAACAGTGCAGCTGTTTTGGGTTTGGGGGGTTCTGAGTGTGATGAGAGATATCGAGCGAGATATTCAACACAGCTCAGAACAGCGACGACATTGACCATAATCCATTGCGCACACAGGCGTTTTCCAGTTTTTCGCAAAGTGCCAATGGAAATTGCGAGATTGCAGGAGGTGGTAGATATGAGGGAAAGGGGAGAGAGAGAGAGAGAGAGAGAAAAGAGAGGAGGAGCAGATCCAGAGAGGGAGAGAAAGCGTCGGCATTGTTGTTAAAGGCACAAACTGTAATCTGAATGGAAACAAACCAGTTGCCCCACCACTGAAAGTCAAACACTGGGATTAGATTGGGGGGGGTCAGTCTCAAAGTGACTGAGTGAGTTCTCAGTGACAGACTGCTAATGAAACCCAAATTTGTAATTCCTTCTGATGCTGGAAAAGTTTAATTTACATTCATAATGGTTGTAAATATTGTCTAGAATTATATTTTGCTGGTGTTTGCAACTTTTAAATGTCATTTTAAATTAAATGGTTGACATTTAAAAAAAACAGTTTCACTGGTCATAGTCAATATAAATTAAAAAAAGAAAAAAATCCAAAACACAACTGAAATTTAAGTGACGTAAAAAAGAAAAAGGCTAATCGCTCTGCGCCGACTTTTTCATACTTTTGGTTATCTTGGAGTTGGAGTTGGTTTGGTGGAAAGACAGTCGGAGGCCTGGAGGGGAGAAAGGGGTGGGGTGGGGGTTGAGGCTAGCAAAAGGGGAGGTTTTTGGAGTTTGGGACTAGGAAGTGGAGGCGGAGGTGGAGGGTCGGAGTGCACGGCAGGAGTGGCAGCAGGCCTTGCTGTAGTACCAGTGACTGCACAGGTTCACCTTCAGTGCCAGCGAGCAGTTGGTGGTTGGTCGGTCCTGGCAGCTCTCATCTGGAGACCGATGAGATGGAGTCAACTCAGAATGATTTCACCGAGTGTGGTAGTTCACCTCAGTGCATTTGACAGACAGGTAACAGTGATTTTACTGCAATTACTTTTTACGCTGCGGACAAACCGGCTGCATCGTTGTGCTATGTTGTACCAGAAGTTCCGTTCATCTCCAATGTAACTCTGCTAATGCTAGCTAACTAGCTAACTCTGCTATTCTGCTAATGTTAGCATCGTTGCATGTTAATCTTGTTGCGGTGGGTTTCGTGCTGAGCACGTGATGGGTTTAATTTAGGCATCAAAATCAAAGTACAGACCTGCGTGGAAGTGGTGTTGTGCAAGCTGATGGGATGGTAAGCTATAGAATTATGAGCACTGAATACACCTGTAGCCTACAAAAGGACTCACTGGCTGATCACCAGGGGGTCAGCCCCCCTTAGCTGAGTGGTTAGCGATGTCACCTTGTAGTACCTCGGATTGAATCCCGCACCGGGCGAGAAAATAGCTCAGTTACATTGGTGGCATCCAATCGGATCCGATAGCAAGGCGACATCGCTAACCGCTCGCGTACAGGGGGCCGACCGCCTGGCGATCAGCCAGGGGGTCTTTTTGTAGGTTACACAACTGTTTTTATTTCAAACACATTATATACGATTTAGTTCAGGCAATAAATATTACTTCCAGTCATAGCTGTCAAAACTCTCATGATATTTAACAGTCTCCCTCCAGTATTTGGGTTTTGGAGAGGATTAAAGTGATACAAATGGACAAGATGGCGCCCGCATCACATGAGGCCAACGCTGAAAAGGGTCCCCTGTTTTCTCCACTGCCTTTGGTGCGTTCAGTTACTGACGTCAGTTGCATTACATACAGCACAGTGATGCAGCCATCGTTAACAATACTCCTAATAGCAAATAAAAATGAAACAGGTGTTGTGTTTTTTTTTTTGGTTTTTGTTTTTCGAAAAATTACTCGAAATTTTTTCAGAATTTGGGAGCTAAGGCCTTTGCGAGCTACGTTCCGAGTTTTTTGTCTGAAATTTTGAACAGAAAAAAATAAATACGACCTCACGTTTCGTCCGTTAAAGATCACGTACCAAAACTTCATGTTTTTGGAATCGTTTCAATTTTCTGCATATTTTTGCCTCCATTAATAAGTCCTAGCAGATTTTTTTAGTTACTGGCGGATTTAGGAAAAACACACAAGACAAACTCTTGGTGTGCAAAGGCCTTTACATAAAGTAGGATTAAAAGACAAGATGCAGTAGCCTGCTTGCTAACTGTAATCTAACAAATTTGCCAATACAACATTCCCATTACCAGAACAAGTGATACAACAACAGCGCACCTGGAAAAAAGAAGCTCACTTCTGTGCACTTTTAGTATACTTCTTTTAAAGTAAAATTAAGCAGAGGGGCTTTTGTTTCAGTTCTGTTGCACTTGAAAAAAGCCAACTTGAGAATCGTATTCTTAAACTTTACTTATACTGTTAAGACTTGTTGAATACTGTTTTCAAAGCACACGTTAAGTATTCGTCCAAGTCCACTAAAAGCTTAAATCTCTCCCTACCACATGAAGGTATACTTTCAGTTCACTTTAACACAGTTCTGAGGGGTAAACAGTGGCGCGTCTTACCTGGGGGCTCCGTCGGGCAGGGCTGCAGGGCGCAGGTCTGTTTGGCCACAGGTTTCGTGAGCGGGTCACAACCTCGGACTAACTCCCTTCCCTGGTAGCACTTCACGTCTCTCATCCTCACGCCAACGCCACACGTCTTAGTGCACTGAAGGGAGGAATTCATTACCACAGTACATACTGATACACATGGTACACAGACAACAGTACCTCTAACAGTACTAACACGGTACATACTGATACACATGGCACACAGATAACAGTACCAACACAGTACCACGGTGCATACTGATACACATGGTACACAGACAACAGTACCAACACAGTACCACGGTGCATACTGATACACATGGCACACAGACAACAGTACCAACACAGTACCACAGTACATACTGATACACATGGCACACAGATAACAGTACCAACACAGTACCACAGTACATACTGATACACATGGTACACAGACAACAGTACCAACACAGTACCACGGTACATACTGATACACGTGGCACACAGACAACAGTACCAACACAGTACCACGGTACATACTGATACACGTGGCACACAAACAACAGTACCAACACAGTACCACGGTACATACTGATACACATGGCACACAGACAACAGTACCAACACAGTACCACGGTACATACTGATACACGTGGCACACAAACAACAGTACCAACACAGTACCACGGTACATACTGATACACATGGCACACAGACAACAGTACCAACACAGTACCACGGTACATACTGATACACATGGCACACAGACAACAGTACCAACACAGTACCACGGTACATACTGATACACATTGCACACAGACAACAGTACCAACACAGTACCACGGTACATACTGATACACATGGCACACAGACAACAGTACCTCTAACAGTACTAACACAGTACATACTGATACACATGGTACACAGACAACAGTACTTCTAACAGTGCTAACGTAGTACCACAGTACATACTGATACACATGGTACACAGACAACAGTACCTCTAACAGTACTAACATAGTACCGCAGTACATACTGATACACATGGTACACAGACAACAGTACCTCTAACAGTACTGACATAGTACCACAGTACATACTGATACACATGGTACACAGACAACAGTACCTCTAACAGTACTGACATAGTACCACAGTACATACTGATACACATGGTACACAGACAACAGTACCTCTAACAGTACTAAAATAGTACCACAGTACATACTGATACACATGGTACATAGACAACAGTACCTCTAACAGTACTAACATAGTACCACAGTACATACTGATACACATGGTACACAGACAACAGTATCTCTAACAGTACTAACATAGTACCACAGTACACACTGATACACATGGTACACAGACAACAGTATCTCTAACAGTACTAACACAGTACCATTGTACATACTGATACACATGGCACACAGACAACAGTACCTCTAACAGTACTAACACAGTACAATATTACATACTGATACACATGGTACACAGACAACAGAACCTCTAACAGTACTAACATAGTACCACAGTACATACTGATACACATGGTACACATACAACAGTACCTCTAACAGTACTAACACAGTACCACAGTACATACTGATACACATGGTACACAAACAACAGAACCTCTAACAGTACTAACACAGTACCACAGTACATACTGATACACATGGTACACAGACAACAGAACCTCTAACAGTACTAACATAGTACCACAGTATATACTGATACACATGGTAGATAGACAACAGAACCTCTAACAGTACTAACATAGTACCACAGTACATACTGATACACATGGTACACAGACAACAGTACCTCTAACAGTACTAACACAGTGCCATAGTACATACTGATACACATGGCACACAGACAACAGTACGTCTAACAGAACTAGCATAGTACCACAGTACATACTGATACACATGGTACACAGACAACAGTACCTCTAACAGACTAACACAGTACCACAGTACATACTGATACACATGGTACACAGACAACAGTACCTCTAACAGTACTAACACAGTACCACAGTACATACTGATACACATGGTACACAGACAACAGTACCTCTAACATACTAACACAGTACCACAGTACATACTGATACACATGGTACACAGACAACAGTACCTCTAACAGACTAACACAGTACCACAGTACATACTGATACACATGGTACACAGATAACAGTACCTCTAACAGTACTAACACAGTACCACAGTACATACTCATACACATGGTACACAGACAACAGTACCTCTAACATACTAACACAGTACCACAGTACATACTGATACACTTGGTACACAGATAACAGTACCTCTAACAGTACCAACATAGTACCACAGTACATACTCATACACATGGTACACAGACAACAGTACCTCTAACAGTACTAACATAGTACCATCAAAATCTACACAGATGGTACAGCTAAACATGAAACTATGGCTACGTTTAGACCGCCTGGTACAAGTGACTCATTCTGATGTTTGCCCACATGTGGCACAGGCTGGATACATGGAACCAGGGGAAAAAGACACTGAAATGAATATTGTCAGATCCGATTTTGACTACATTTCTATATGGAAATAAATCGGATTGGAATCTGATATCAGATCAGATTTTTAGGGTCATGGCCAATCGCACATCATTCAAAATATGACACTTTCATACTCTTGTGGCGGTTTGAATGACATGGTGTGCACGTGGGGCGATTTCCTCATCGGTTGCCAAACTGGTGTAAGCCTACGCATGTGGGTTGTTTCATGTGCAAACTTGAGTGCAAAGCGTTATGGTCTAAGTACTGGAATTGAAATATGGGTCACCTTTAATAGCAAAAAATAAAAAATAAAAAAATCACATATAGGCAAAAAATCCGAACTGGGCATCAAGACCTGCAGTGTAAATGTAGCCTAATGCCCCTTTTCCACTACACGGTACCGGCTCAACTCGACTCGCCCTTTTTTCCCTTTCCATTACTGGAAAGTACCGGCATTTTGGTAACTGATACCACTTTTTTGGTACCACCTTTGTCGAGGTTCCAAAAAAACGACGACCAGCTACACTGAGGGGTTACTGTTACGGTAATGGAAAACGACACAGAAGTGAGTCGAGCCGAGTTGAGCCGGTACCATGTAGTGGAAAAGGAGCACAAATGTCCGTTTGTAAATGTGTAGTAGCCTGGTCCATGAGGTGCTTCACTTCTAACAACTGTTGTTGCCAAGGTGTCCTCCAACAAGACGTCCTACTTCCTGTTCTGTCAGGCAGCAGTTCTGGGTAAGAGGTTCAGATGGAGTCTGTTAACAGTAAACAGTGGTGTCCTCACCTCAGACCAGGGGGTAGTGTACCATTTGAAGCAGGGCCTCTCGAAGCACGTGTTCTCCTCCTCGGGCTTCTCGCTCAGATCGCACGCGTCGTCATCAAAGACCTGGAACTTTCCGCCAGTGATGCCGGCACAGAGCACGATTCTCCGCTTCACCCCGCGTCCACAGGTGGTGTTACACTGAAGAAAAACAGGGACATTTCTTTGGCGGCAGAATTTCTTACATTCTGTGTCTCTTATGGTACACAATTATGGATACGTTGACCTTCTGAATTTTTTACTTTGGTATTTACCAGAAAATCTCCCCACAGCAGGTTTTAAAGATGTCCAATGTTAGATTTTGACCAGATGGTTTTAAAAGTCTTTGTGGAAAGAAAGACCTCTGATAATCCTTACCCTATTTAAATTTCATATACTTCTTCACCAATGGTGTTTCAATGACTCTTCCATGATTTCTCCTTAACTATTAGCTTACTATTAGCTAACTATTAGCATGACCAAAAGCAACTTATTATTTAAAAACTATACATGATGTGAAAGTGAGGCTGTATTTCAAATACTATATATGAGACACTCTAACTTCTACAAGCCATATTTGGGACTTGTCTCTTTGAAGCCAGTGATGGTGAAAACTGTACTTGCCCGGTGTTTGATAACATAGCTAGCTAACGGAAAGGAAAGCTAGCCCGGGGAGACACGTTAGCATACCGAGACAGGTTGTTGCATGCACAAAACAGACATTTTAAAACTCCGATGGAATGGTTTTTAACCCGCTGTTACTTTTTTAAATTGCTCATTCAATCTTTAACAGTCGATGCTGCTTTAGTAAGATTTCCATGACTTCTCCAAAACTTTACAAAATTACAAAATTTTCTACAACCATCCCAGGACCTGTAAACTGTGCTTTAAAATTGACTGAATGTTCCAGGTTTTTTATGGCAGTATGAACCCTACTTATTTTTTATTTTTTTTGTATTTTCCCCCAATTTTCTCCCAAATTGTACTTGGCCAATTACTCCACTTTTCGGAGCCATCCCGGTTGCTGCTCCACCCCCTCTGCCGAGCCGAGGAGGGCTGCAAGACTACCACGTCTCCTCCGATACACGTGGAGTCGCCAGCCGCTTCTTTTCACCTGACAGCGAGGAGTTTCACCAGGGGGACGTAGCGCACGGAGGGCTCATGCTATTCCCCCCCGAACAGGCGCCCCGACCAACCAGAGGAGGCGCTAGTGCAGCAACCAGGACACATACCCACATACGGCTTCCCACCCGCAGACACAGCCAATTGTGTCTGTAGGGAAGCCTGACCAAGCCGGAGGTAACATGGGGATTCGAACCGGCGATCTCCATGTTGGTAGGCAACGGAATAGACCGCTATGCTACCTGGATGCCCCGAACTCTACTTATTTTTATCTGAGCAAACACAAATTTAAGATATGAAATTACATAAGATGTAATTAACAAAAAGGAATCAGAACCAGGATCTGTTTTATTCTTCACATACAGCAATCTCCCTTGAGTCTCACTGTGACACCTACACATTACACTATAATGTCAGTTCCTCTCTTTGTGTATTGGAAATTGGAGTTCTAGTCCTGGAAAAGCTTGAAAAACCTTGACTAAGACATTGAACCCTGGTCTTCACCTTCTCCCAGTCCTGACTCAGCCAGTGTGGGGGGCAGTCCCTGTCCCCACAGGGGTGGATGGCCAGGGGTTTGTCCTCTGTGGGGCACTGCGTCTCAGGGACCACACGACCTTCGGGGGTCTTACAGTAGACGTGGCGCACCATCCTGCCCTGGCCGCACGACCCCGAGCACTGGAACGACAGGTCACGAAGAGTGAAAAAGGTGCAAAAGACAACTGACAGGAAGACTTTTATTTTATTTGTCTATCATTCCCTGGTAAGTCCGTTTTGTCAGGGAGCTGAGGCTGTAGTTGCAGCCAAAACAAAAAGAATGAAAATGACCTTGAACTGAACAACACTAAACTAAAATAAACTCAACTCAAATCAAACCTTACTGCAAAAAAAAAAAGAAAAGATTTGAGTCAATAAAAGACACGACAGAGGACAATGACCCGTTGAAAGACTCACAGGTCCCCACTCGGACACGGTCCAGTGGCGCTCGCAGGGCGGACCCGTGCAGTTTTTGATGTGCGGCGGCTGGCTCAGCAGGTCGCAGGGTCGGGTCTCGTCAGAACAGCGGACTTCACGGGTCACCTGGGCCCTGTGGCCGCACTTGGCTGGACACTGAGCAAGAGACAGACACCCATTATTACCAATGAATACATTTACACGCACGGCAATACCCCGATAACGGAATGACCTCGAACGAGGAATCAGTCTGCGGTAATATTTTGATTAAAGCACTGGTGCTATTTGTAATAAAGTCTTTGCTTTAATACATACGTGGGAGCCTATGGATTCGTTTATGGTATGTTATGATATGCTGTGATATTTGTTATCCCACGATACGATACAATGTCATATGATAGTAGATTAGATTAGATTGTTTTATTACCCACACGACCGAGGCTGGTGGAGTTTGTTTTCGGAAATGATATAATACAACACAGCAATAACTGGAGTTAGTCAGTTTGAGGCATTATTTTGATCTAAGTTGTTTGCATGATTTAAATAAAGAGATGTGGAACGACCACGGATGACTAGACTCGCTAGCTCTTGGCTAACAGGTCGGACCCTTAAATTGACTGGTTAGCGCAGTCGCCCGTGGTCCGGGCTACCCGGGTTCGGTTCCCAGCTGCGGCGGATTCCCGACTGCCCCGCTGAAGTCGCTACATTTGGCTCCCCGTCGAGGAATCGAACCCCGGTCTCCCGTGTGACAGGCGGGGATACTCACCACTATACCAATGTAGCAAATTCAGGAGGCAGCTGGGAATCCACCGCAGCCGGGAACCAAACCCAGGTATCCCGGACCACAGGCGACTGCGCTAACCAGTCAACTAATCGGTCCAACCCGTTAACCAAGGACTAGCGAGTCTAGTCATCCGTGATCATTACAGATACATTTAATGTATGGGTATACATGGATTCTTTTACACTATATTAAGATACGATATGTTACAACATGTTAAAACACAATATGCTATGCTACGATACAATATGATGCAATACAACTTTATTCATATGCCAGGGTTAAACTGCAGAGGTGCTGCTCAGGCGCTTCATAGAGATAAAAAAAGAATGAATCACATAGGAAACAATTTAATAAAGGGATCTTCATATTGGACAAACTGCATCCAGGTCACTGTGTCCAGTGACCTGGATGTATTTGTAACCTTTCAGTTCAGTTTCAAAAAGCAAACAGAAACCAGACCATGATGTTCACATGCACCAAATAACCAAGATTCATGTAAAATCAGGCTGTCTTCATCATGTTATCCTTCGATTCTGATTGTTTTCTTTTCCCTAGTTTTTTTTTTTGGGGGGGATTTTTTTTATACCCCTTTTTCTCCCAAATGTACTTGGCCAATTACCCCACTCTTCCGAGCTGTCCCGGTCTCTGCTCCACCCCCTCTGCCGATCCGAGGAAGGCTGCAGACTACCACATGCCTCCTCCGATACATGTGGAGTCGCCAGCTGCTTCTTTTCACCTGACAGTGAGAGTTTCACCAGGGGGACATAGCGCGTGGGAGGATCACGCTATTCCCCCCAGTTCCCACTCCCCCCGGAGCAGGTGCCCCGACCGACCAGAGGAGCTGCTAGTGCAGCGACCAGGACACCTACCCACATCCAGCTTCCCACTTGCAGACATGGCCAATTGTGTCTGTAGGGACGCCCGACCAAGCTGAGGGCAACATGGGGATTTGAACAGGGATCCCCATGTTGGTAGGCAATAGAATAGACCGCTACGCTACCCGGACGCCCCTCTTTTTTCCTAGTTTTTTTATTGAGTTCAAACTGTCCTGTAACGAACTGGTGCCCTGTTCAGGGTAACGCCTGCGAGCACATGCTCCAGTACCTCATTAAAACTCAATTTGCATTAAACGAATGAATAATAAACACATTAATCAATAAATAAATTAATCAATCAATCAATCAATGAGTGAACGAATGAACGAACAAACGAATGCATTTCCCCAGATTTACGAGTTGAGGTCTCCCACCTCAGTCCACTCGGCCACCTCCCACTGGGGGCCGCAGGCGGGGCTCTTGCAGGACCGGCGCTCCGGTGGGCGCTCGAGTTCAGCCAGAGTGCAGAGGTCGCTGTAGACGGAGCTGTCCAGTCCTGGAGAAAGCATCTTCCAACAGCGAACCAGGCGGAACTGGAAACCTTCCCCACACGTCCTGGAACATTCGCTCCAGCTGCTGGCCTCCCACCTTGAAGGAGGAGGAGGAGACAGAAGGAGGACATTGTTTATTTATAGATATTACCAAACCCATTATACAGTAGTTATACTGTCCAACATCTTATACGGGTCCTATGAAGGCCTAGCAGTGTGTGTAGATCAGCAATTCGTTCCAGAATTAAAACAGCCAAAAGCCAATGACAGCTGGGTTTGTAGTTCTTATAGGACGATTAACGCTGCAACAAACAACTTTTTTCCATTAGCCACCGATTGCATTAATCATATAGTCAGTCAATTCTCTTTAAAGTCTCATAAGGACAAATGCCCATCAAAAATTCCCGGAGACCAAAGTGAGGTCTTAAAACTGTTAGTGTGACCTGCAGCTAAAAAACCCAAAGTATTAATTTCACAATGATACGAATCAGAGGAATTTAAGCAAATCTTAGCATTTTTGAAGCTGTAACCAGCAAAGGTTTGGTATTTTTACGTGATATTCATTCAGCTGTTTTTCCGGGGTCAGGTCGTGGTGGCAGCAAGCTAAGTAGGGCACTCCAGATGTCCCTCTCCCCAGCAACAGCCTCCAGCTCCTCCTGGGCGATCCCAAGGCGTTCCCAGGCCAGATTGGACATGTCGTCCCTCCAGCGAGTTCTGGGTCTCCTCCCAGTTGGCCATGCCTGGTAAACCTCCAAAGGAAGGTGCCCAGGAGGCATCCTAATCAGATGCCCGAACCACCTCAACTGGCTCCTTTCAACGTGAAGGAGCAGCGGCTCTACTCCAAGCTCCCTCCAGATGTCCGAGCTCCTCACCCTATCTCTAAGGCTGAGCCCAGACACCCTATGGAGGAAACTAATTTCAGCCACTTGTGTCCACCATCTCACCGTTTTGGTCACTACCCAAAGCTCATGACCATAGCTGAGGGCTGGAACGAAGATTGGCTGGTAAATTGAGAGCTTTGCCTTTCGGTTCAGCTCCCTCTTCACCACAATGGTCCGGTACAACGTTCACATTACGGCTGATGCTGCACCAATCCGCCTGTCAATCTCCCGCTCCATCCTACCTTCGCTCATGAACAAGACCCCGAGACATTTTTAAGTGATGAATCGATTAGCGCAGTAATAACCAATTAATTTTCTGTCAATCAACCAATTGATTGATCGAGTAATCATTTCAGCGCTTTGATGGTTGGTAGTGAAGTAAACAGGAAGTACAAAGACATAAAATAAACAACAATGAAACAAGCATTTACTCATATTTCTTTCTAGTTTATTTATATTTTTTCCCTATAAACGTAGTATGTAGTCAGTGCCCTGCCCCCTAATGATTGATGTCCAGTTGGACCACATGGTCATGTGGGGGCAGAGGTCACTGATACGTCAGAAAACATCGAGATAATGTCAGTTTTATTGTTAACTGTGATGCTGTTTGAGTGATCGTTTATTATGGTGGTTCTCAATCAGGTCCTCAGGTACCAGCAGTACTTATTCCACTAGTGGTTATTCCAGTCTCAGATCAGGAAGATTTTACACCTGGAACAACAGGCAAATGTAATGGACTACCTGGTAGAAACGAAAATCAGCAGGTACCTGAGGACCTCACTGAGAACCACTGATGAAAGATGAACGCAGGAACAGCAGAGTGATGAAACGTCCGTGCAACATGTCCCACTTGTATGATACTCTACATTTAGCTTTGAGTCAGGGCTGGATCCAACAAAACCGTATACAGACTCAAGACAGAAAACATTTTATAGCACTTTCCTTTACTCAGACAGACAGATAGACAAATAGATAGATAGATAGATACCTGGGCTGACATTCTCTCCCAATACAGAAGTCGTGCACTGGTTCAGGTCTGGTCAGAGCATCACAGTAAATGTCATCCACCTCCACACCGTCATAACGAACACACATGGCAAGAGACTTCGACACTCCTGGGAGGGGGACAGATCACAGTCAGAATCAGAATCATGTTTATTGGCCATGTAGGTTTGCACATACATGGAATTTGACTTCAGTTTCATGGCTCTCTCAGTGTACTTAACATAGAATAACAACACTACAACACAACAATCCAGATATAAACACAAGGACTGATTTATACAGGCGAAATAAGAGGTGGTAAAGTGCAGTGGTGCAGAGAATATATCAGAGATGCTGAAATAGATGTTAGCAGGTTACTTACTTACATACCTGAGGTAGATGGACATGACAGAGTGTACCAGTGTACATACAATGTACAGCAGTACAATAAATACAAAATGGTTGGATTTATAGACAGTGTTAAGTGTTCATTTGAATGACAGCCCATGAAAAGAAACTGTTTTCATATCTCGTTGTTTTGGGGCACAGTGCTCTGTAGTGCCTAAGGAAGGAGTTGGAACAGGTTGTGACCAGGGTGTGAAGGGTCTGCGGTGATGTTGCCTGCCCATTTCCTGACTCTGGATGTGTATAAGTCCTGAATGGAGCACAGGTTGGCACCAATGATTTTCTCTGTGGACCTAACTGTCTGTTGTAGTCTGTCCCTGTGATGTTTAGTGGCCGATCCAAATCAGACAGTGATGGATGTGCAGAGGATAAACTGGGTTATTGCAGTGTAGAACTGAATCAGCAGTTCCTGAGGCAGGTTGAATTTCTTGAGCTGGCAGAGAAAGTACATCCTCTGCTGGGCCTTTTTGATGATTGTGTCGATGTTGGATGCCCACCTTAGGTCCTGAGAGATTGTGGAACCAAGAAATCTGTAGGTTTTCACCATAGACACCGTGCTGTTGAGTATGGTGAGGTTGCAGTGTTGGGGGACTCCTCCTGAAGTCCACTGTCATCTCCACTGTTTTGCGCATGTTCAGCTCCAGGTTGTTATGGCCGCATCAGAGGGCCAGCTGATCAACCTCCTGTCTATATGCACACTTGCCACCATCCTGGATAAGGTCAACATGGGTTGTGTCATCTGCAAACTTCAGGAGTTTAACAGACGGGTCACTTGAGGTGCAGTCATTTGTGTAGAGGGAGAAGAGTAGGGGGAAGAGCGCACATCCATGGGGGGCGCCAGTGCTGATTGTTCAGGTGCTGGATGTGATTTTCCCCAGCCTCACCAGCTGCCTCCTGTCTGTCAGGAAGTTTTTAATCCACTGGTAGATGGGGGCTGGCACAGTGAGCCGGGTGAATTTGGAGTCAAGGATAACTATCTGGGATGATAGTGTTGAACACTGAGCTGAAGTCCACAAACAGGAACCTTGCATATGTCCCTGGGGAGTCGAGGTGTTGGAAGATGTAGTGCAATCCCATGTTGACTGCATCATCCACTGACTTGTTTACTCGGTAGGCAAACTGCAGGGGGTCAAGCAGGGGGCCTGTGATTTCCTTCAGGTGGGCCAACACAGTCTCTCGAAGGATTTCATGACCACAGATGTTAGAGCAATAGGTCTGTAGTCATTTAATCCTGTGATACGTTGTTTCTTGGGGACCGGGATGATAGTGGAGCTCTTGAAGCAGGAGCAGACTTCACACAGGTCCAGTGATCTATTGAAGATCAGTGTGAAAATGGGGGCCAGGTGTTGTACCCTTGTGGGGATCCTTCATGATCAGTATTGTTCTCCCCTGTGTTAGCCAGTCAGGGTGAGACCCTGATGTTAGCAGCTGGTTCATTTGTGTCACCAGGCATTCATGGAGTGTCATTAGCTTCATCAACCAGTAGGCATGAATCATGTCAGAGCCTGGTGCAGTCCAGTTCTTCATGTTTGAGAGTCATCATTGGATGTCGGCCATTGTGATGATAACTGGTTCTTATTCTGGGATACTGCTGTGGTCTGCTCTTAGCAGCCACTGAGCATTGGTGTTGTGTGATGACTCCTTTTCCCGTATATCCTTCTAGTATCGCTCAGGCTCTGCTCTGGGTGGGTTTGATGTTTTTCCCTTGTTACACTACAGCTGGAAGTATACTTTGGATGGTTCAACAACAACAACAACTTAGCTTTGTATAGTGCCTTTCAAGGAACCCAAGGATGCTTTACACTAGATAAGAAAAAAAACACAAAAAAACCACATTAAAACTAAGATCAAAAGACTACAGACCATAGGCCTTAGTAAAAAGGCAGGTTTTCAGTAGACTTTTAAAACTGTCCAAAGAGGCAATGTTGCGGATCTCTGCTGGAATAAAGTCCCAAAGGGTTGGGAGCTGCCACACTAAAGGCTCTATCCCCAAAAGTCCGCAGGCTGGTGTGGGGGATAGAAAGCAGGCCCATGTCTGCGGACCACAGATTCCGGGACGGAATATAGCGGTTGAGGATGTCTGATAGGTAATGGGGGGTAAGGGCATGGAGAGATTTATAGGTGAGGAGGATTTCATAAGAAATGCGGGATTTGACCGGAAGCCAGTGAAGGTGGACAAGGGAAGGAGGGATGTGTTGCCAGGGCTTGGTGCAGGTGAGCACCCTGGCAGCTGAATTCTGCACATACTGAAGCCTGTCTAGGGCTTTGCTAGGTACCCCAGACAGGACTCCATTGCAATAATCCAGATGGGAGGTGATGAAGGCATGCATGAGGGTCTCTGCCACGGTCTGGCTGGAGTCTGGGGATGTTTTTAAGGTGAAAGAAAGCAGATTTGGTGACAGATTTGATGTGTGACTGGAATGAGAGGGGGGGGGGGGAGTCCAGAATGACACCAAGGTTGCAGACTTCTGGGGATGGGCAGATGGAGCAGGCATCCACGTTGAGAAGGTCTCCAACCTTCCGGAGCAGCGCCTTGGAAGCCAAAACGAGGAGCTCAATCTTATTGGTATTTAAATGGCTTGTTCTTTGAAGAACAGGCTATTTACTTTAAATCAGGAATACTTTGTCATTTCATTTCATGTATGCAAGTACATGAAATGAAACAAACTATCATTTGCACCACAAAGACAAAAATCCATATCCCAAAACTACAAGAACACATATATCCAAACTAACACATATATCCAAACTAAACAAACAAAAAAAGTCACTGTCCAGGAGAACGAACGCCAGCTGATGACTGTCGGAACTGCTAGCCTTAATGGGCTAGTAGTTAGCTTAGCTTGCCCTGCTTCCGCGTCCTGTCAGACTGCCCTCGGTGTTTCCCCTTCGGCTCAGTGCCGGGCAAGGCATGGTCCTTGGGCCCAATGGAAGCAGCAGACCAGGCTTCCTCACCCGATTCAATGCTAGCTCTCCCAGTCAGACACCTTTGATACACTTCCCCGCACTCCACATGACGACACCAAAAAACAGTCAACGCTAGGCGAGGCCACCGCCAGACCACCCTCGGTGTTATTGGAACTGCCGGTGTGCATGGGCTAGCAGTTAGCTTAGCCTGCCCCGCTTCCACGTCCTTTCAGACCGCCCTTGGTGTTTCCTCTTCGGGCGCAGCTCCGGGCAGGGCCATGGTCCCTGGGTCCACAGGAGCAGCAGACCAAGCTCTCCCAGCCGATCCAGCGCCAGGTCTCCCAGCCATCAAATGAAGGCACAAACTTAGATGTAGACGTGGAAAAAGACACTGCATGTACGGTCCTGGGTGAGGCTGCTGCAAACATGAATTGGCGCTGCCATCTTCCCACACCGGAAGCGTAAAAAAATGTTTATATAAATATATTCTAGGAAATATATATTATCGTAGGAACCTTGGTCCTAGGAAAAGCTGATACTGCGCAGAACCCTCAAACTCCCAGGCCTCTGGTAGAGAGCCCGAGCTGGAGGAAGACACACACCACCCGAAAAAGGGTGAGAGGGAGATTTATATATGTATGTGTATATATGTGTGTGTGCGTGTGTGTGTGTATACCTATAGAGCAGGTCATACTACATGGCTCCTGTGAGGAGAGTTTCCAGCGGTACATGTCTGCCGCACTCATCTTCTGATTCTTCTGTAGCAACCTCTGATTCCCCCTGTCACACACACACACACACACACACACACAAACACACACACACGCACACACTGAGTGACCTCCGCTGGTCCCATAATACAAGGCGTCTTATTTAGATCTTTCTTCTGTCATGAAGTCCATATTAGTCAGGTGTGTTTAAGCTCTGAGTTTGAAGTCGCTCGTCTTCTCGTTGAGGGGACAACAGTCCCACAGCCTCTGTTTCAACCCCCCCCTTCACTCTGAAATACTTCAATTTATTTGTTTCTTTTCTTTTCTTTTTTTGATTTTTTCCCCTCCCTTTTTCTCCCCAATTGTATCTGGCCAATTACCCCACTCCTTCGAGCCGTCCCGGTCGCTGCTCCACCCCCGCTGCCGATCCGGGGAGGGCTGCAGACTACCACGTCTCCTCCGATACATGTGGAGTCACCAGCTGCTTCTTTTCACCTGACAGTGAGGAGTTTCACCAGGGGGACGTAGCACGTGGGAGGATCACGCTAACAGGCGCCCCAACCAACCAGAGGAGGCGCTAATGCAGCAACCAGGACACATACCCACATCCGGCTTCCCACCTGCAGACACAGCCAATTGTGTCCGTAGGGATGTCCGACCAAGCCGGAGGTAACACAGGGATTCGAACTGGCGAGCTCCATGTTGGTAGGCAACAGAATAGACCGCTACGCTATCCGGACAGCCATTTGTTTCTGATTCTTCTCAATCCTTCTGTTTCCTGTGTCTCTCCTTCTCTCCATCTCGCTCTTCTCTGTCTTCCTCTCTCATCACCTTGTCTCTCTTTCTCGCTTCCTCTCTACTTTTCACTCTGTCTTCTTTTCACTCTTTTCTGTCGCGTCTTCACTGCCTTCTCTGTCTCTCTAATTTTTGCTCTGTCTTTTTTTCGCTCTCTTCTGTCTCTCATCTTCTCTGTCTCGCTTCCTCTCTACTTTTTACTCCGTCTTTTTTTCGCTCTCTTCTGTCTCATCTTCTCTGTCTCTACTTTTCGCTCTTTTTGTCGCTTCTTTTTGTCTCTATCTCCTAACTCCTTCTGTCTCTCGCTCTCTGTATGTGAAATAGAGAGATGTGAACTCTGACATGTCTCGGCAGGATTGACAGAGATGGCTGTCCTCATGAGCAGGAAACAGAAAGTGGGAGAGTCTTCAGCGGCTGATGAGACAGTTGCATGTTGGACGTTGGGAGCCACATGAAGGTTTATTTTAATGATGACGGGGGACGGAAGAGTTCAGTAAACTGGTCGGGGCTTTGTGGGGGATTGTGTTCTGTGATGGGAGATGATCTTTTGTGGATGTGTGTTTTTAGTTGGGTGCATGTAAAGCAGTGTGCATATTGTAAAAAAGATGTGTCATCACTAAAGTGTGTTTCTTGTTAAACAAAAGTTGTTTTAATTCCCTCTGTGTGTGTATGTGTGTGTGTGTGTGTGTCATGTGATGTGTTTTATAGGTGCTGGCGAGGTTTTGTTTAGACTCGGCCCGGGAAGCCAACGTGAATTACAAATATGATGGAATGCAGTCCCAGCCTGACTGTCTGTCTACCTGTCTATGTGTCTGTCTTCTGCCTATCTGTCTACCTATCTGTCTTTTTTTTGTGGATCCCCCCCCCCCTTTTCTCCCCAATTGTATCCGGCCAATTGCCCCACTCTTCCGAGCTGTCCTGGTCGCTGCTCCACCCCCTCTGCTGATCTGGTGAGGGCTGCAGACTACCACATGCCTCCTCCCATACATGTGGAGTCGCGAGCCACTCCTTTTCACCTGACAGTGAGGAGTTTCACCAGGGGGGACATAGCGAGGAGGAGGATCACGTTATTCCCCCCAGTCCCCCCCCCCGAACAGGCGCCCAACCAACAGGGGAACGCTAGTGCAGCAACCACAACACATACCCACATCCGGCTTCCCACCCACAGACACGGCCAATTGTGTCTGTCGGGACGCCCGACCAAGCCAGAGGTAACATGGGAATTCGAACCGCTGATCCCCGTGTTGGCAGGCAACGGAATAGACCGCCATGCCCCCCGGATGCCCCTAACAGTCTGTTCTTAAGTAACTCATCATCCCTTAATTCAGAGTTATTAAGGAACTACTTAATAACTATTTGTTAACCAATAATTTGTTCCTTATATTTCCACTAATTCTTCCCTGGTAGCTACTCAGGAACGATCTATCGATCTATCTGTCTGTCTGTCTGTCTATCTGTCTGTCTGTCTATCTATCAGTCTATCTATCTAAATATCTGTCTGTCTGTCTATCTATCTGTCTGTCTGTCTGTCTATCTGTCTATCTATCTATCTATCTGTCTGTCTGTCTGTCTGTCTGTTTGTCTAACTGTGACTCTGACTGTGAATACAATCTAAATTTGGGGGTGCTATGTTATCCTCTAATCAGAGTGGTTACCTGGTTCTGTTTGAGCGGCCGGTGGTCCTCGGACCCATCACCATCGTCCTGTTCTGGAAGAATCCGTCTCCACTTTCATTCCGTTTGAGACCCAGTGTGAACTCCAGTGTCTCATTGAACGGGAATGACCTGCCACGCTCCAGGCTGCCAAGGTCCAACTCCACCGGCCCCAAATCCGACGAGAACAGACCCACCCCCTCTGTCAGCAGCTGATTGGTGGAGATGTTGATGAGCAGCTCATCGGGACCAATCCGGTCCCCCTGCAGGACCCTCCAGATGAGATTCTGGGAGCCGGGCCCCACCTCCAGCGTCCCACCTGCTGGAGCGGGAACAGCGGGGCTCCCTGTATGGCTGCTGTTTTTCTCTGACAGACAGGAAGAGGAAAAAAAGGAGGGGAGGGGATTGGTCTGGTTGAGTTATTTGACCAGTTAGAAGGCTCCAGACAGGAAACCAAGGAAAAGCTTTGAATTTCACATCAGATTTGCATTAATATAATACACTCCCACTAATCCATTATCTTAGCCCAACACGCAACAGCAAAAGATGACAACTGAAACTTAAAGAAGGTGAATAGATAAATGGAGGTAACACGGGGATTCAAACCGGCGATCCCCATGTTGGCAGGCAACGGAATAGACTGCTACACAACCCAGACGCCCCACAGGAAACGTTGTTGAGCTAAGGGAAAGGTTTTCCATTCGGTGCTAGTTCAGGATAACAGAAGAACAGCCTCTGGTTCCAGGGGCTCAACAGGGACCGCTACCGGTGCAAAATGTCACTGAAACCAGTTGAAACTGGTTCACATATCATTGGTTCTCTTTTTTAACCACATTTAAAGCCAAAACCAGGAACGATGTGTAACATGTCATCAATGGGAGCACAAAGCGTCCTGCCTATCTGAACACACAGCAGGATGTTTGACTTTTTTGGACCGCAGAAACCAAAGGACCACATCTCCATCTGTGAAGTAAAACTGTTAAGTTTAAAGTTTACTTACTGCATGAAAATAAAAACACACAGACAGAAGAGGAAAGAAGTACAGCATATGAATTTAAAAGCTTATACAATCTCAAAAAAGCATTTCACAACTAAAGAAACAAGATGGTGGGCGTTTGGGTGGCATGGCGGTCTATTCCTTTGTCTACCAACACGGGGATCGCCGGTTTGAATCCCCGTGTTACCTCCGGCTTGGTCGGGCATCCCTACAGACACAATTGACCGTGTCTGCGGGTGGGAAGCTGGATGTGGGTAAGTGTCCTAGCGCCTCCTCTGGTCAGTCAGGGTGCCTGTTCGGGGGGGGGGGGAATAGTGTGAATAGCGTCCCCCTGGTGAAACTCCTCACTGTCAGGTGAAAAGAAGCGGCTGGTGACTCCACATGTATCGGAAGGGGCATGTGGTAGTCTGCAGCCCTCCCCGGATCGGAAGAGGGGGCGAAGCAGCGACCGGGACAGCTCGGAAGAGTGGGGTAATTGGCTGGGTACAACTGGGGAGAAAAAGGGGGTAAAATCCACGGAAAAAAAAAGAAACAATACGGGAACAGGAGACCAGTTGAAATCCACTGAGTCTGTACTGAGATATAAGGGGTCAGTCCAGTACCTTTTGAAAATGTAGTTTATCAGCATGTCCTTTGTGAAAGCTGTAAAGCAAGTCTCCCATCAGCACCACGACTGGCCGTGTGGCAGCCTCCAAAGTCTGCTGGGTGAGTCAAGAGCCCCGAGAAACTCCATTACCGCTCATGCTTGTGATACAGCCATTTATTTATAAAGAGGTGAAAACACCAGGAAATGCTGCATTTTTCATTTGCGCTACTCGGCGTATCTGCCACATGAATAATGCAGCTCTCCTAAGGACTGAGACACAGACAGAGACGATCTGAGAGAAAAACTGTTCCGCTTTACCATATCTGTCAATGCACCACTTTCTATCTATCTATCTATATCTACCTACCTATCGCTCTCTCGCGCTCTCTCTCTCGCTCTTTATCTATATCTATCTATAGCTATCTATCTATTTGCCTATCTATCTATCTGCCTATCTATGCATCTATCTATATATCTACCTAGCTATATGTCTATCTATATCCATCTATCTATCCATCTATCTATCTATCTATCTATCTATCTATCTATCTATCTATCTATCTATCTATCTATCTATCTATCTATCTATCTATCTATCGATATGTCTGTCTATCTATCTATAAGTCTGTCTTGGTATGTATGCTTCTGTTTCTCTATCCTTTGATAAATCTATTGTCTGTCTCTCTGTATTCTGGTAGATTCACTAGTGGACAGAAATGTTTTAAAATCCTTAAAGACAGGCGTCTGGGTGGTGTGGCGGCCTATTCCGTTGCCAACCAGCACGGGGATCGCCAGTACGAATCCCCGTGTTACCTCCGGCTTGGTCGGGCATCCCTACAGACACAATTGGCCATGTCTGCGGGCGGGAAGTCGGATGTGGGTATGTGTCCTGGTCGCTGCACTAGCGCCTCCTCTGGTCAGTCGGGGCGCCTGTTCGGGGGGGAGGGGGATAGCGTGATCCTCCCACATGCTACGTCCCCCTGATGAAACTCCTCACGGTCAGGTGAAAAGAAGCGGCTGGTGACTCCACATGTATCAGAGGAGGCATGTGGTAGTCTGCAGCCCTCCCCAGATCAGCTGAGGGGCTGGAGCAGCGACCGGGACGGCTCAGAGAGCATGGTGAGTGGCCAGGTACAATTGGGAGAAAAAGGGGGGGAAATAAATAAATAAACAAACAAAATTCCTTAAAGAAATACTTGCTGCACAAACTGCACCTGAGTGTTTCACTACCATCTAAAGAATATTCAGATTATTTGTGTAAGTGGGAGTATGAGAGTGTGTGTGAGTGTGTATGCGCTGACACTCCCTGATGGAGTGTTTTTCAGCGAGGTATGAGTCCAGACCCCTCCTCTGCATGTTTGTGAGTGGGTCTCTACCTGTGTACTGGGGAGGTGACGCTCCGTCCTGGTCGCAGTCGATGGCCGCCGTTTCCTCGTACACCTCGTTAGTCTCCTGACCCTTCTGTCCATCAGCGGCGCCACCACCAGGGGCACCCGGCGCCAGCAGCACCTGGCTCTGCTGGCCCTCGGGGGCCGCCGGGTTGTAAAGACTGGCGTTGGGGGACAGCAGACCCCCCACCTCCACAGAGAGGGCCCCGGCGGAGGTGTCAGAGCCGGTGTAGACGGGCGGGGGGGGGACCGGGGAGAGGGAGTCTCGGAGGACAGTATACTCGTAGGTGATGTAAGGAACACGACCGTTCTGGTTCCACACCTGCCCAGAGAGATTCAGTTTACTGCACTTCATTGATGTGTTTTCAAAAGAGAGAGACATTTATTTATTTATTCTTCTTTTGCCTCAATGACATTTGGCTGAACGAACAACACCCCCCACACTGCCAATCTTTGCTCCCATTAACTTAATCATCAAAAATAACACAGTAAATGAAACAATATGAACGAATGATATATATATATATATATATATATATATATATATATATATATATATATATATATATATGAAAGAACTGGAAAAAAATAAGGCAATACTTCACATTAAGTACATGTAATAAGTGTTAGTTAATAGGCAATAAGGCCCTTATAAGTCCTTATAAAATGCTTATTAACATCAATGTGTGTTAATAAGACTATATGTGTTAATAATAGCATCATAAACATGTTTTTGGCCACTAGGTGGCGCTTGCGAAATATGCAAAACCTAATTTTTCACACTCGCCTTAGGTTGTAAATCCAATCTGCATTAAACTGCACGTCTCATCTATGGACCCTCATGATTAAGTAATTAAAATATTTTTTTATAGTCTACAAAATGCATAATTAAGGCTTATAAGGACCTTATTACCTATTAACTAACGTTTATTATAGTCTTATTAACACAATGTTGATAAGCATTAGATGAGGACTTATAAGGGCCTTATTACCTATTAATTAACAGTGATTACATTATTAATCTAGAGTATTACTGAATAGGAACAGATTGTTATGGACAACACCCATTTCTTGTAAAAATTTATGTCACTAAGGGCACAGCGGATGGCACAGCGGATGGCAGCCTTGGTATGTTGGTGTCCATTGTTTTGGGGTTTTTTGTAAACTCAGTGTTTTGCTACAATACCCGCAGTTCTGTCACCAGAGAAGAGCTTATGAACATCAAGGAAACTGGATTTATTTCCCCAACTTTCTCATCACAACTGCGGAACTATGTGCCAAATTGGTCAAAGGTGCGATCCCCATTCTTCGTATGGTGAAACGCCGGAGGAGAGGGAAACGAGCCGGTGTGCTCGTGCATCTCTGCAGACGCAGATGCACCTTACAGGCAATTTACCAATTTAACAGGCGCTACACAAAAATCCATATTACTGTAGTGATATTCATATATGCCTGACGGATGTTGAAAATTGAATGGACTAATCAGCATGTGATAACTTACACAATTAAAGAATTCACACATGTTTTGGAGAGTACAATTATTCAACTGAGAAGCAATGTAATCAGTTTTGATCAGCAAGATATATTCAATTGGTAACTGTGCAAATTGCAGACAATTGTACTTACTCGTTTGCACAGATGTGCTAAAACATTTACAGTTTGTTTAAAAGAATGAGAAATTCAAACCTGTTGTGAACAAGTGCCCAGTGGTTTGGAGGTTTGCACGTTGTTTTGAAAATATTAATTATCATTTGAGAATTGTGCCAGAGCAATCGAGAAACACTATTAGGTTGACTATGTGAATTACCCGTCAGTACTGACCGCACATACAATTACTCATCAGCGAATTTTGCGTTAATATGTTTTTGGACGATGTCTTTACATAATAGATGAAGCAAGATTTTCCGCTTCCGGTGTGGGAAGATGGCGGTGCAAATTCGTGTTTTGCGGCGGCCTCACCCAGTACCATCCATGCAGTGTCTTTGTCCACGTCTGCGTTGAAGTTTGTCTTCGTTTGATGGCTGGGAGAGCTGACGCTGGATCGGCTGGGAGAGCTTGGTCTGCTGTGTCCTGTGGGCCCAGGAACCACGGCCCTGCCTGGAGCTGTGCCCAAAGAGGTAACATCGAGGATGGTCCGACAGCACGCGGAAGCGGGGCAGGCTAAGCTAACTGCTAGCCCATGCAGACCGGCAGTTCCGACAGTCATCCTGGCTGGCGTTCATTCTCTGGACAGTGATTTTTTTTTTTTTGGTTTAGATATGTGTTAGAGTTTGAATATGTATGTACTTTAATTCTTGGATGCGTGTTCTTGTCTTAGTGTTGCACTGCTGTGGGCTGGGGGAAACGATGTTTTGTTTCATTTCATGTGCGCGAGTGCATGAAATGAAACGACAAAGTGTTCCTGATTCTGATTCTGAACATGAAGCTCGTGGAAAGACAAAAGTCAGGAGCTGTCAGGTTCTGATCCTGATTCATGAACATTGTAAACTCCATGTATGTGTTGCCTGGCCTCCGGCAGATGCACTGCAGGCCGGACGGAAACTGTGACAAAGTGTGACACTTTGACTAACGTAAGAAATGACGCTGACAATGTTTTCCTTTTTAAACCGCAGCATTTTGAAGAGCTTGTTCCAGATCTGGTGTTCCAGAAATGATATGATGATGAATGGCGAGTGTCAGCAGCAACAAACTTGCGGTGTCTCTTAATCCTAGAATCCTGCAGAGATTTTTATCAGACCTGGCCGGCAGCGCAGACGATATACGGCCTCTGTCAGCGCACGAGGCCTGTACTCGGTCACATGGCGAGATTCACGCCGAGGTTCACTTTAAATCCTCCAGTTTAGGTGTTTGTCAGAAGTTTCTATGAAGACGGAGCAACCTGTGTTGCTTCTGCGAGGAGCGACTCCGTGATGAACAACAGAGCCACTGGAGATTTCGTCGGTGTTGCTGCTTTGATTCTACTGGAACTTTTTGTCGCAGGGAAACGTGAACAGATTTTCAAGCCTGATAAACACTGAACCGTCCTCCTGCAGAAGACACGAAACTCAACCGCTAGCCGAAAAAGGACAAAACAACCACCACTATAACTAGGTGCATCTGTGGGTTTGAGAGAGACAGAGAGAAATGGGGAGATGAGAGCCTGAGAGGGAGGGAGGGAGGGAGGGAGGGAAGGAAGGACGGACGGACGGACGGACGGACGGACAGAGAGATAGACAGACAGACAGACAGACAGACAGACAGACAGACAGACAGACAGACAGACAGACAGACAGACAGACAGACAGACAGACAGACAGACGGACGGACGGATGGATGGATCGACAGACGGATGGATGTGATGGAGGGAGGCCCATACCAGGATGTTGATGGGCTGGTCGATGGGGCCTTTGGCTACGATGTACTCGATCCCAGTTTCGTAGACGTCCATGGGCCGCCGGTACTTAAAGACGGTGCCGGCGGCATGGAAGTTCTGCGGGCTGTCCACCTTGTACGCCCCGTTGAAGAAGAAGTTCCCCGCCTGGTCGGTCACGGCTGGGGGGGGGGGGCAGAGAGAGATCAACTGGAATCATAACAAACACTGAAGCATTTACTGACCATTCTCTTGCTCTCTCTCTCTCTCTCTCTCTCTCTCTCTCTCTCTCTCTCTCTGTCTATCCCTCTCTGTCTTGCTCTTTAACTCTTTCTCACATCATCACTTCACTGTCTTTCTCTCTCTAACTCTGTTTTTCTGACTTTGTTATGTGCGTTTTTGTGCTGTTTAAGTGTGCATCTGTATGTGTGTGTATGTGTTTGTGTGTGTGTGTGTGTATGGGAGAGAATGTTGTGTGTGTGTGTGTGTTTGTGTGGGAGAGAGAGAATGTTTTGTGTGTGTGTGTGGGGCGGGGGAGAAAAAGAGAGAAAGATCACTTAAATTCTGGATGCACCTTAAATCAAGTCCCCTCGACACGCTGCTATTTATTTATTTATTAGCTGCTCCGCCCCCTCTGCTGATCCGGGGAGGGCTGCAGACTACCACATGCCTCCTCCCATACATGTGGAGTCGCCAGCCACTTCTTTTCACCTGACAGTGACGAGTTTCACCAAGGGGTTGAAGCGCATGGGAGGATCACGCTATCCCCCCCCCCACAGTTCTCCCTCCCCCTGAACAGGCGCCCCGACCGACCAGAGGAGTCGCTAGTACAGCGATCAGGACACATACCCACATCTGGCTTCCCACCCGCAGATACAGCCAATTGTGTCTGTAGGGACGACTGACCAAGCCGGAGGTAACACGGGGATTCGAACCGGCGATCCCCGTGTTGGTAGGCAACGGCATAGACCGCCATGCTATCTGAATGCCCCACATTGCAATTTAGAGCATTCCAAATCCAAGAGCTAAGCACCAAAAAGTGTCCTCTCAGTCAGCTGGTTGTGAAACTAACTGACCCCGTAACCACTAACACAGATGAGTTTCAGGCTAGCACTGCTAACCAACCACAGATTGAGTAGACCACATCATCACACAATGCAACAACTCATATCTGGAACATTGGGACATAGAAAACAAATTAGAACACCAATTAGAATTTATCGGGCCCTAAAGAGAGAACACAAATGGGCTGATTATCTGTCCACTGTCAGAGACAGTAAGCAGAGACACATCCTTACCAAGTACAGGCTCACTGACCACAGTCTAGCCACTGAAAAGGGCAGACACACAAAACATCTTGGCTACCATAAGAGCAAAGAATATGTGGTCACTGTACAGCAGGTGAGGTCGAGACAGAGATGCACTTCCTGCTAAATTGTGAGAAATTTCAGAACATAAGAGAAAAATACCAGGAGAAATTTGAAAACCAGATTCCAAATATTCTACTCCTCGATGAAAAACAGTTACTACTACTACTACTACTACTACTACTTTCGGCTGGTCCCATTATGGGTCGCCACAGTGGATCATCCGTTTCCATCTCTTCCTGTCCTCTGCATCTTCCTCTGTCACACCAGTCACCTGCATGTCCTCCCTCACCACATCCATAAACCTCCTCTTTGGCCTTCCTCTTCTCTGGCAGCTCCATATTCAGCATCCTTCTCCCATTATACACAGCATCTCCTCCACACATGTCCAAACCATCTCAATCTTGTCTCTCTTGCTTTGTCTCCAAACCGTCCAACGTGAGCTGTCCCTCTAATATACTCGTTCCCAATCCTGTCCTTCTTCATCACTCCCAGTGAAAATCTTATCATCTTCAACTCTGCCACCTCCAGCTCCACCTCCTGTCTTTTCATCAGTGCCACTGTCTCCAAACCATATAACATAGCTGGTCTCACAACCATCTTGTACACCTTCCCTTTAACTCTTGCTGGTACCCTTCTGTCGCAAATCACTCCTGACACTCTTCTCCACCCACTCCACCCTGCCTGCACTCTCTTCTTCACCTCTCTTCTGTACTCCCTGTTAATTTGGACAGTTGACCCCAGCCACTGAGGATGCACAAGCCAGTGCATTCTTAGTGCCGGTCCCTAGCCTGGATAAATGGGGAGGGTTGCGTCAGGAAGGGCATCCGAAACAAATGTGTGGATCATAAATAAGATTTGCTGGATGAGAAAGAGCAATGGCCACTTATTTTAGGAGAGGGCCAAAGTGCACACCTTGTAGCACAATATGTGTCAGAATGCCATAGCCTAAGGGGTCAGTGCGTGACCAAAACACTCAATTACTGTTCCAATTATTGTCAATTACTGTTCCAATTATTGTCAATTACTGTTCCAATTTGTCAATTACTGTTCCAATTACTGTCAATAACTTCCAATTACTGTTCCAATTATTGTCAATTACTGTTCAAATTACTGCCAATTACTGTTCCAATTACGTTCCAATTATTATCAATTACTGTTTCAATTACTTTCAATTACTGTTCCAATTATTGTCAATTACTGTTCCAATTATTCTACCTAGTCCTTGTTCCATTTATCTTAATTTTTTTTTGTTTAATACTCTATTAAGACATTTCCCTGTCACCTGCTTTGGCAACATGGTAATGATGCAGTCATGCCAGTAAAGCATCACTGAACTGAACTGAAAAGAGTTTGATCTAGAGTATATGTGTGTATTTTAGTGTATCAAGAGTGTGTGTGTGGGGGGGGGGGATAGAGAATGTCTTGTGTGTGTGTGTGGGAGAGAGAATATTTTGTGTGTGGGGGGAGAATATGTTTTGTGTGTGTGTACTTTAGTGTGTCTAGAGTGTATGTGTGTATTTTAGTGTGTCTAGAGTGTATGTGTATTTTAGTGTGTCTAGAGTGTGTGAATGTATCTGTGGGTGTATGTTTAGTCTGTGTTAAGTGAGTATGAGTTTGTATGTGTTTAGAGTGCATGTATGTGTGTGTGTGTGTGTGGGGAGAGAGCGAGAGAGAGAGAGAGAGAGAGAGAGTATGTTTTGTGTGTGTGGGGGGAGAATGTTTTGTGTGTGTGTGTGTGTGTATTTTAGTGTATCTAGTGTGTGTATTTTAGTGTATCTAGAGTGTGTGTGTGTATTTTAGTGTATATTTTAGTGTATCTAGAGTGTGTGTGTGTATTTTAGTGTATCTAGAGAGAGTGTGTGTGTTTGTATATTTTAGTGTATCTACTGTGTGTGTGTGTGTGTGTGTGTGTGTATTTTAGTGTATCTAGAGTGTGTGTGTGTATTTTAGTGTGTCTAGAGTGTGTGAGTGTATCTGTGGGTGTGTGTTTAGTCTGTATGTGGGAGAGAGAGAGAGTGTTTGTGAGTATGTGTTTGTATGTGTGTGTTTAGACTGTGCTTGTGTGTGTGTGGGGGGGGGGGAGTGTTTGAGGGTGAGTATGTGTTTGTATGTGTGTTTAGAGCGCATGTATGTGTGTGTGTGTATGTTTGTAAGAGGCAGGAGAAGAGGAAGTACCCACCCAGGACGTCAGCAGACTTCTTCCTCTCGATGACCTGAATGTCCCATGATCCTTCAGGGATTTGTGTGATGAAGGAGTAACCTTGTTGACAGGAAACAAGGAACAGGAAACGTCAGGTTTCTAATTAAAGTCACTGTGAGCTGCTCAGAGACGGCCTGACTGTCATCGATCCAGGCCAGGACGAGCTGCCCAGGCCAGGACCAGCTGTCCAGGCCAGGACCAGCTGAACAGACCAGGACTAGCTGGACAGCCCAGGACTAGCTGTCCAGACCAGGACCAGCTGTCCAGGCCAGGACCAGCTATCCAGGCCAGGACCAGCTGGACAGCCCAGCCATCTTCACGTGTTACTGAGGAGTGCTGAAGGTTTATGAAAACCTTACTTGTTCATTAAAACTACCAGAAGTCATTAAAACTTCTGAAAATCCTTCCAAGGAGCACCTTTGTAGCTGAACTGTTACAGTGTATGCCACATGGTCGCACCTGCCGCTGGTTCGATTCCAGCCGGTGACCTTTGATGCACATCATACCCCTCTCTCGCCCTCATTTCCTATCTGCCTCTTCGCTGTCACTATCCGATAAAGGTAAAAATAATCTTTAAAATATTTTCAAGAGCGGATGTGTGAGTTCTTGTGGCATTAGCTGTTGCCACCAAGTGAAAAATCTCTGAAATAGCGTCCAGGTAGCGTAGCGGTCTATTCCGTTGTCTACCAACACAGGGATCGCCAGCTCGAATCCCCGTGTTACCTCCGGTTTGGCGTCCCTACAGACACAATTGGCTGGGTCTGTGGGTGGGAAGCCAGATGTGGGGATGTGTCCTGGTCACTGCACTAGCGCCTCCTCTGGTCGGTCTGGGCACCTGTTCAGGGGGAGGGGGAACTGGGGGGAATAGCGTGATCCTCCCACGTACTACATCACCGTGGTGAAACTCCTCACGGTCAGGTGAAAAGAAGCGGCTGGCGACTCCACGTGTATGGGAGGAGGCATGTGGTAAGTCTGCAGCCCTCCCCGGATCGGCAGAGGGGGTGGAGCAGCGACCGGGACGGCTCGGAAGAGTGGGGTAAAAAAAAAAGTTTGTACACACTTACACGTTTTCTTTATTTTTACTAAACTACACTTAAGTACTAAATGAAAGAACTTGTTGGGGGGGGGGCATTTCAAACTACATATTTTAAATTCAAATTTGTTTTGGAAAGAAATTCAGAAATAGGCAATGAATTCCATATTGTGAAAAACATACATTCAGTCAGGTGTGTCCAAACACGTGACTGGTACTTCATATCTGTATGAAGCTATCGGCTTATTCTCCAACAGTGTTCCATATGAGGTGTTGCTGAACCTGCACCTGAACTGACTGCTGCTTCTAGGCGAGTTGGATTTACACCCATCAGCCAAAACATTAAGTCTCCTTCGTGCTGCCAAAACAGGCTCTGGCCTGTCGAGGCATGGACTCCTCGAGACCTCTGAAGGTGTCCTCTGGTATCTGGCACCAAGACGTTAGCAGCAGATCCTTTAAGTCCTGTGAGTTGCAAGGAGGCACCTCCATGGATCGGATTTGTTTTTCCAGCACATCCCACAGATGCTCGACTGGTTTGAGATCTGGGGAATTTAGAGGCCAAGGCAACACCTTGAAGTCTTTGTCATGTTCCTCAAACCATTCCTGAACCATCTTTGCCGTGTGGCAGGGTGCATTATCCTGCTGAAAGAGGCCACTGCCATCAGGGAGTACTGTTGTCATGAAGGGGTGTACCTGGTCTGCAACAATGTTTAGGTAGGTGGTACATGTCAAAGTAACATCCACATGAATACCAGGACCCAAGGTTTCCCAGCAGAACATTGCCCAGAGCATCAAACTGTCTCTGCCGGCTTGCCTTCTTCCCATAGTGCATCCTGGTGCCATCTCTTCCCCAGGTAAACGACACACACGCACCCAGCCATCCACGTGATATGAAAGAAAACGTGATTCATCAGACCAGGCCACCTTCTTCCACTGCTCCATGGTCCAGTCCTGACACTCACATGCCCATTGTAGGAGCTTTCGGTGGTGGACAGGGGTCATCATGGACACTCTGACCGGTGTGGCTACACAGCCCCATACACAGCATGCTATGATGCACTGTGTGTTGTGATACCTGTCTATCATAGCCAGCATCAACTTTTTCAGCAATCTGAGCTACAGTAGCTCTTCTGTGGGATCAGACCAAGCGGGGCTAGCCTTCCCTCCCCATGTACATCAATGAACCTTGGGTGCCCATGACCCTGTCGTTGGTTCACGGGTTGTCCTTCCTTGGACCACTTTTGGTAGGTACTGACCACTGCAGACCAGGATCACCCAACAAGGCCTGCTGTTTTAGAGATGCTCTGACCCAGTCGTCTAGCCATCACAATTTGGTCCCTTGTCAAAGTCACTCATATCGGTAATGGACTGAGCCAATGTATTCTCTATGGGACTGATATGTTGACGGATGACGGACAGGAAAGATGGATGTCCATCATTCGACGGACATATGATCCACATTTTTTTACGTACATCAAAAGTTAAAACCATCCAAACTTTTGATGGACCGCAGTATACTTAATCATCTGCTGTTTGTTCGATAGCCAGTCAGATGCATTGGTGCAGCTTGTTTTCTCTCATTCAACATGAAGGAGAAACTCACGGCTCTTTTCTTTCACTACCATCAATTAATAATGTAGACACTGTAGAGTCACTGTAGAGACGTCTTATTCTAAAGAACACCAATAATAAGAAGCTTGTGTTTGTTGGCATCCATCTCGACTTTTTTTCATATTCCAATTGAACAGAGAACGGATAGTGTGCGATCCAGTGGCGGCTGGTGCTAAAAAAAAAATTGGAGGGGGGGGGGTGTCGCAATTTACCTTGGTGCAGCACACCTGACAGCTGCTTTATTGTCCACACAGTCATAGAGTTGTTAAGAAGGACAATGTAGCCTATAGATTTTATCAGGGTTCATAGACAGTGGATGATTGACAGTTGTGACAAGGCGTCGTGGTGGGTGTGAGCATGATTGACAGCCACGAGAATTGTCCAATCACATTAGATAAAAAAAAATTAAAACAAAACCAATTCCCTGCCGATAAAAGTGGGAGTGTCTGGGGCAGCACAGAACTGCGCCTCATGGAAAATCTGAAGAAACCAATCAGACTCAGGTCACCTGCTCGCCACAAGTTTGAGGGCTTACATAAGGTATGGTTTGGCCAGCGCCCCTTGGCCAGGAAGTATATGTTCTCAGACAGAAACTAACCAAATACCATTTGGAACCGATATTTAATGGCTGCTGACAGGCGCTCACAGACTGAAAAACACTTTTATTTCATAATTATTTGCATTATACAACTAAACTATATTTAAGATGCTTGAGTAGATTTTCATCTCTTGATATTCGAAGGGGGTGGCGCTCCAGCACCCTGTACTGGCCAGCCGCCACTGGTGCGATCCGTATACAAAATTTATCCGTTCTGTCTGGCCGCCTCCTAAACCCTTTGATTTAGGTGTAGCAATGAGCCAGAACTGTCACAGTCAACAGCTTTGTACAACATCAGCTCACTTGTCCACCTAAATCAAACCCAGCCATCAATAATGTTATCATTTACAGCTGTGTTTTTCCTGCTACGCTAACATCAGTTTAGACCAAGCTCAGTCCAGCAGTTACACATGGTGTTTCACCTTTACATGCTAGCAAACTCATCCTAGTTGCATAGGGTTTAGCTCCTCTATTGTCCAGGCAGTAGTAAGTGGGCTTTAATGGGAGGACAGAGGCTGCGGTGGGTTTGACAGCATCCCACATGGAGCTGATTGTGGTTTAACCCCTTGCTTAAAGGCACTTTGGCAGAGAGACTAGGCAGTTTGGTAAATGGTGACTTGGTCTCGGTCCTCTTACCTAGAGTGGAGGTGCTGCGGCGGAAGTTTCCGGTAACTCTGCTGCAGCTGCTGCCATCTCCCTGACAAACTCCACATTTATCCAGCGTGTTGGAGGAGAAGAGCACGCCGTCGCACCCAATTGGCTGAGAGCAGAAAACCAGGAAGTGGATTGCAGAAGGTTTCGAAAAACACACCAGCAAGCAGAAAGGAATTTGTCTTAATTCATGTGATGAAAGTGATGGAAAATCTGGGTCTTACACACTTTTCCCAACATGACAAGTGAGTTTTGGAGGGCTGTGTATAACTATGTTGCCTCCTCTTAGAACAGACCGCTGAAGAACAGTTTAGGCCAAGCTGCCTATCTGGACATGCACTGGACATGCACACAACCACTACACAAACAGATGGTCCAACACAGAAGCCCAAACCCCTCAAGACAAGACTCAGCAGTTTATCTACACCTAAAGGAGAAGACACACTCCTTCGAGGACAGCAATGTACACATTTTGGACAGGAAATGGAAATGGAAATGGAAAAACCATCCCTCAACAGAGGAGGAGGACTGCGACGCCACCTATCTCCCACTTACAATGCCGTCCTTTCATCTCTACCCAGGAGACTTAAGAAGCTTAGCCTCCAAGAACAACAGTCGCTCACTAACGGCTCCAACGACTCATGACCACTGAATGGAGCACTAACGAAGTCGAAACTAACACCCCCAATGACCGTCGCTGCTTAACATCGGATCACAAAAAGCCATGCATATTAATACCTCTGATAACGACGGGCGTTGCTAAACATCGGAACACAAAGAGCCATGGACATCAATAGCTCTGATAACGACTCCAAAGAGGATAAATATCTGAGTCTCATCACCAGCCAGTCAGACTAGCTTGGTCTAGTCAGAAAGGCACGAACTGAGGAAGCCTCTTGGATGAGAGGCGAAACGTCTACACGGATATATACCAAGTCCAGTTGCACTTTATTCAACTCCTTTGGATAACCATGACCTGGATGAATGAGAACATTCACAGACTATCTGGACATGTTTTTAAATGGCTGCCACCTGCTGCAGCCAAAAATTAAATGGTTCAATCTATCAAAGAAGGTTGAATCAGTTCATCTGGACACAACATTTACTGACAGATACGTTTCGTCACTTAACTAAGTGACATCTTCGGTCTCAACTGACTGCAGGTATCCCCACCCGTTATAAACAACACAGTACAATACAGCGCCTACTGACCGAAACCAACAACCAGTTTCAGATGCAAAAATGGGTGTGACCATTAACTAGAGTTCCAATGGCCATGTGTACTATTCACAGAGGATTGGGGAATATTTGCAACCACAGCACTGTAAGATGGCGACAGACGTACTCTTAGCCCCGCCTCGGTTCAGGGGTGGTCGTTCCCTCTTAACATAGATGGCCTCTTTCATTTTACGTCATCATCACTCCATAGTTGCTCGCACATGTATGTTGCAAGCTGTGGCTGCATCACGTGACACCACAGTACGTTCTATGATAGGGCAACACTAAGACTACCGTTCATCCCCGCTGCCCATTGTTGTTGACAGTTTTGCTGCATCCTTTCTTAAAGACACACGTGTCTGAACTGTTGACAGAACATGCTAATAGTACGCACATTTCAGAGTGCATGATGTCAGTATAGAAGTTTAAACAAATTTAGGGTGTGAAAGATACATGTATGCATACTACTACATAGAGGTATTAAGTGTGGAGCTTATGGTCACTGGATGAAGAAGACCATGCCATTATTCTCTGAGCTTTGGTCAAATTCATGGAGACAAATGCCCAGGGGATAAATGTAACTTTTTTTACATTTCATGATTAAAAATGCCTTAAGCACAAATGAAGAGCCAAGGCTGAAACAAACGGATGAAGCAAAAGTAACAAAGTTCTCCTAACTGGAAAGTGACCAAGTTGGTATTCTGGTGACACACGCAAAAAAAAAAAAAAACACTTCCGCATGGATGTGAGTCCGCCAGCTTTAACATACGTGGTGCATACTACATCACACTACATACTTGAAGTGTGTGGAATCTGCTAACAATTTGGACACTGCAAAAACAAGTTTGGTCTCCAAACTGTGACTGGACCGTCCATATTTTCCACTGGTCCACCCCTTTGATATAGCCATCAATGAGAGGGAGGCCAGACCCGGATCTCCAGACAAAAATCAATATGATCGATTCGTCAGACCGGTCTTGCTCGCAACGCTAGCCAGCGCTCATTTCTGGAAGGAGGTGTCAATCTCGAAGTGGCTTCCTTGGTTCAGTAAAGTTCGAAAAAAGGATGTGAATAGAAAAAGGACAAAAGAAACTGAAGACAGAGAAGTCTGTGGGAGAAATGTGTCTCAGTTATTAATACTTATAGGAGTCAACTTGTGTCTTGTAAACTGACATTTGAATGAATGTGCAATGATTTGTACAATTGCATCCATATTTATGAATGCAAGTTTTACATTTTGCACAAATACCTAAAAAAAAATGTATACATTTTCCCTTGTCCATAGCATTAGTTGCAATAAGACAGTCTCAAATCTAAAATTGACTTGTGAACTGTTGAATCTGCATTTGTGGATCACATGACATGTGTGCATTGCTGTAGTTCTCTTTTTCGCTTGAATTTTGAGACAAATTTCATGGTGTTTCGGATTCACACACTCGTTACTACCGATCGACACGTGACAACTGAGGTTTCTTCTTCGGTGGTGGAGGGGAGCAACCCAACTAGGCGCCTACTGAACTCGGCTCAAGGACCTCGGCATTGACCATAATAACAGTAAAGCATACCCTGGGCCATGGGTTAACCCCGACAACGAGACTACTCAGCTCCCCAGACATATACAGTATAGCAAGGGAGCAGGTAGCAACCACAATACTATAGTCTCATTATTCTATAAGACACAAGTTAACGTCTGTGAGAAACAAATTGACTCCTATTAGCATTAATAATTATGCGGCAAATATCTCTCCATAGAAATCAGAGATAAAAGAGCAACCAATGACAAAAAATGCTCTGGACTCACCTCACACTTACCGTCCACGCACACCCCGCGGTAGCTGCTGTACTTGCAGGAAGTGCCGTCGCGCGCTGTCACCATCAGCTGCCTCTGACCGTCAGCCGTGGTGCAGTGGAGGTCGCAAGGGTTACTGGAGATGTGCACATAGTCATCTATGTGCGCACAGGTCAAAGGTCATCAGCATTTGTTAAACATTATTAGCATTTAAATGCTCCCACTGCAACAGTTACTACTACTACTACTACTGCTATTCCTACCACTACTACCATTACCACTACTACTACTGATACCACTACTACTATTACTACTACTATCACTACTACCACTACTACTACTACTACTACTACTACCACTACCACCACTACTACCACTACTACTACTACTGCTAATACCACTACTATTGCTACTACTATTACTATCACTACCACTACTACTACTACTACTAACACCACTACTAACACTACTACTACTGCTACTACTACCACTACTACCGCTATCACTACCACTACTATTACTACTACTACTACCACAATGACTTGACTTAATGCTGCGAGTCCCAGGACCACTAAAAATTCTTCTTCTACTGCTACTAGAACTACAAGCAATATTAATAGTAATAATAACAATAATGATTAGCAGAAGAAGAGGAGAAAGAAGAAAAAATGTCAATGGTCATATGTTTCAAACCAAAAAAACAACATCAAAACCACTTAAAACTCTAAAACTCAATCTTAAAACCTTTTAGTCTCTCTTACTTCCTGTGTCCTGCCATCTCTTCTGTTTTAACTACACTGTCAAGACTACAACAAACACTACACTGAGTTTCAACTGTCATGGTTTTACTATCGCAGTTTAGTGTTGTGCTTCTTTTATCTGATTCTTTCGTTCTCTTCTCTTTGATATTGTTGTACTGTACCCCCCCCCCTTTTCTCCCCAGTTGTATCGGGCCAATTACCCCACTCTTCCAAGCCGTCCCGGTTGCTGCTCCACCCCCTCTGCTGATCCGGGGACGGCTGCAGACTACCACATGCCTCCTCCGATACATGTGGAGTCGCCAGCCGCTTCTTTTCACCTGAGAGTGAGGAGTTTCACCAGGGGGACGTAGTGCATGGGTGGATCATGCTATTCCCCTCAGTTCCCCCTCCCCCCTGAACAGGCGCCCCGACTGACCAGAGGAGGCGCTAGTGCAGCGACCAGGACACATACCTACATCCAACTTCCCACCCGCAGACACGGCCAATTGTGTCTGTAGGGACGCCCAACCAAGCCAGAGGTAACATGGGAATTCAAACTGGCGATCCCCGTGTTGGTAGGCAATGGAATACACTACCCAGACACCCCCTGTTGTACTGTGCTTTTAATGTGTAAAGTCTTCTTGAGCTTGCCAGAGGTGCCTTATGAATCATAATGTATTATTAATAACGCCTTCAAGGTGGATGCAAAGAAAATAAACACCCATGAGACTGACAGAGAGGACAGTAGAATAAAATAGAGTCAACATTTTTCTAACGAGTAGTAGACTAGTGTTAATACTTACCGGGGTAGAGAGGTTTCCAGGTGTAGCTCCTGCCGTTGTAAAGTTGAGAGTTGAAGGACCAACACTGCTCTTCTCTGAAACTCCGTCCGCTGGGAGGACACTCCTGAACACAGAAACAAACCAACCGCTACTGACGAAACGACGTCGTCAGGACACATACCCACACCCGTCTTCCCACCCACAGACACCGGCAAATGTGTCTGTAGGGACACTCGACTAAGCTGGAGGTAACGCGGGGATTCGAACTGGCGATCCCCGTGTTGGTAGGCAATGGAATACACTGCTACACTACCCGAACGCCCTACAATGGGGTTTTAACGGGTTCATTTGGTCCCGTGACACAGAGACACAGACAGGGGTGCTGTATCTCCTCAGGGAGGTGTAATGGTGTGTCGACCCAACGAGACCAATCAAAACACACTTATGCTCCAGAGGGTTTTTCAGCTTTCCAAGTGATGTATATCTGGAAATGAATGGCATGCGGGAAGACCAGGTCCTTGTTCTGACCTCATGTGATGTCATGTTGGTGTGTGTGATAATACCTTGGTGTTGCAGAGAAGATATTTCTTTGCTGTGCCGGTACAGGTCATGTTGTCCTTCCCAACAGCTGCTTTCTTCCTTTAGGCAGAAAAAAGGCTTTCAGATAGAATGTGTGTGTGTGTGTGTGTGCGCGCGCATGTGTGTGTGTGTGTGTGTGTGTGTGTGTACCTCTGTTTGAGGCAGTGTCTCTCCTGGGACATCACCCCCCCTCCACAGGTACGTGTGCAGGCCGTCCACTTGGCCCACTCCCCCCACCAGTAGGTGGTGACTTCCAGCTCCTCCTCCAGACTGTTAGAGGCCACGCCCTCCTCCTGGACACACACATGCACACACACATGCACACACACACACACACACACACACACACACACACACAGGAACGTATGAAAACACGCAGACAGATAGATGCAGACACACACACACACACACACCCTGATCCCACAGTGAGTAATGTTCATAGCTTGATCAGCAGAGTGCTGGAAGGTGCAGCAGTCTGTAAAGGTGTGTCACACAGCAGCTGTGTGGAAATACCAGACAGAGAGCATCAGACGTGCGTGTGTGTGTGTGTCTTTATGGTGGTCAGCTCATCGAGCCTTTGCCCTATCTCCTCTTCTTTGTCCTCATTTCATTCTGCTTTTGGTCATTTTTATCTCTTCTTATATCTTCTCACCAATTTTCAAAAACATCTCGGTTGGAGTCACATTACATGAGTTGGTTAGAGTTCCTTTTATTATCTTATCTTATCTTACATCTTAGCTTAGCTTATATCTCATCTTATATCTTAGCTTATCTTATATCTTAGCTTATATTTTAGCTTAACTTATATCTTATCTTACATCTTAGCTTATCACATATTATCTCAGTGGGTCAGAGTCCAGCCGGTGTTTTCATTTTATGCTGAATCCCAATAGTCTTTGTCTTACCATCAGTTTTTGTCTCCTATAACACCGTATTATGCACACACACACACACACACAAACACACACATATGTATGTATATGTATGTATATATTATATATATTTATATATAATTCTATCATTTATTCTGTGCCTTTCTGTTAATATTTTATTTCTGCCAAGTTTTGATAAGCATTTTTTATCTTTGTTTCAAAAAGCGCTATATAAAGTTTGTTACTATCATTATATTACATGCGTGTCTGTGGATGTGCATGAGGAAGACTGTGGGCAATGAAGGGAGTAAGTCATTGGTTGGCTGACTGATGGAAGCAGGTGAATAAAGAGGATGAAGAGGAGGAGGATTTGAAGACAGCTGATGACAGCCAGCAGAAAAACCAATTAAGAGCCTAAAAGGTAAAAAAGACGAAAATGAGAGAGACAAACAAAACCTCGGACCGATCAATTATAATCGTCAAGAGTAATATGAATCAAATATAATGTCTTAAAATACAACTCCCACCTTTACTGCCGTAACTGTTGTTTCTAAATGGAATTGAACAAAATCCTTTTTCCCGGTCTGAAACACACAACGGCTGTGTTGTCTCTGTGTTAGCCTGCTTCCAGCCTGAAGCTCCTCTCACACTCCTCAGTTTCACTTCAAGATTAAGTTTAAATTTACCGTAAGTTTAAGTTACACTTGAACTGTACGTGTAAAGTCCTAATTCATGATCAAGGCTAATCGGGTCCTTGATTTCAGGACATCCAGATTTTAGAGGGGTCCTTCCTAGAAACCCTGTAACATCTGAGAGGACAACAATGTTTATGGTCTTTTAGCTCTTTTGTTCTGGTTTATTCACTTTGATTGTTTTTCCTCAGTACATTATTTATTCATTTATTATTCATTAAGTTATTTAAAATGTCTGTATAAATCATGTTATTGAAGTTATAATGTTACTATCATTATTGTAATAACATGAGTTCCTACCTGTAGTCCTCTGGTGGAGAGGTTTCCCACAGACACAGTCAGGGTAAGGAAGCCCAGCAGGACCAAACCAGTTTCCCCACACTGTTCCCATGACAACCGCTTCATCCTGCCAATCAGAGACCAGGGAGAGATGTAAACCAAGGAAGAACAAGTCCATAGCATACAGCCAGCCGGCCAAGACAAGATGGTTGAAGGCAGTGGTTCTTACCTCCAGTTGTCTGGACCCAGCAGTGCTGCTAGATTTCTGTCCTATCAGGTTATTACATTATACAGTGCCATGAAAAAGTATTTGCCCCCTTCCTGATTTCACCTATTTTTGCACATTTGTCATACTTAATTGTTTCAGATCTTCATACAAAATGTAATATAAGACAAAGAAAACACAAAATTCAGCTTTTAAATTATATTATCTAAGGAAAAACGCAATCCAACATTTATCCTGTGTGGAAAAATTACCCCCTTAGTGACTCAATCAACCAATTAACCAAATTTAATTGTTCACTGGATTCATGGAGAGCAGACGCATCCAGGCTTGGTGACTGCCAGCCCCGCCGGGTCTAAACATGACTTATATAGAACCTTACCATCCATGTGAAGTAGGCTACAAGGTCTCAACAAGTAGCGCAATTGCTACGATCAAAGGAAATTTGAGAAGAGATGAGAAAAAAAGTTGTTGAGATACTATATCAGTCTGCAAAGGGTTACAGAGCCACCCGTTGGAGTCCCAGAGCCACGGCCATAGGACTCCAGCGAACCACGACAAGAGTCATTGTCTCCAAATGGAGAATACTTGGAGCAGTGGTGAAATTGAACCAAAATTCCTCCAAGGGTGCAGCGCCGACTCATCCGGGAAATCACACTACAAAAAACAGGGCAACTTCTGAAGAACTGAAGGCCTCTCTAACCTCAGCTAAGGTCATCATTCATTGTTTGACGATAAGAGACTGGGCAAAAATGGAATTCATGGGGGAGTTGCAAGGTGCAAACCACTGCTAACTAAGAGAAACATTAGCGCTCATCTCACGTTTGCAAAAAAGCACATTGATGACCCCCCCCCCAAGCCTTTTGGGATGATGTTTTGTGAACAGACAAGTAAAAAGTGGAACTTTTTGAGAGACACTGGTCCCATTATGTCTGGCATAAAGCAAACATTTCACAATAAGAACATCATACCAACAAACATGACGGTGGTAAAATCAGAAATATTTTGTCTTTTAATGATATTGAAAAATTAATTCACACTTTCATTTTCTCCCATCTAGATTACTGTAAGTCCCTCTACTATCGCCTCAACCAAGCCACTTTAAATCGCCTGCAGTTGGTTCAAAATGCAGCTGCTATACTAACCAGAACTAGCTGTAGGTCCCATATTACCTCTATTCTTGCATCCCTCCATTGGTGTCCCATAAAATTCAGAATAATCTAGAAGATCTTATTGATTACATTTAAAGCACTGCATGGTCTTGCCCCTAGTTATATTTCTGATCTTCTCACTCATCATTCCACTTCCCAATCAGTCCGATCCTCAAACCTCGGTCTTTTATCCATCCCTCACTCCAACTGCAAAACAAAAGGTGACCGCGCCTTTGCAGTTTTAGCTCCAAGCCTCTGGAATAATCTCCCCCAATCAATTAGATTTGCTGAGTCTTTGGACTGTTTTAAGCGGCTTCTAAAAACCCATCTTGTCAGGCAAGCCTTTTTATAGATTCCCACCCCTGACTTCTGTTTTGTTTCATTTTTAGCTTGGTCTGTTACTCTCAATGCCATGTTTTTATATTCACTCAATTTATTTTACGTACTTATTCGTATTTTTGTGTATGGAGTGTAAAGCACTTTGTAACTGTATGTTTTTAAAAGTGCTATATAAATAAAATGTTGCTTGCTTGCTTGGTAGTGTGATGGGACACTTTGCTGCCTCTGGGCCTGGAAGACTTGCCACCATGGAAGGAACCAGGAATTCCGCTCTCTACGAGAAAATTGTGAAGGAAAATGTTCGGTCATCAGACTGATCTGACGCTGAAGTGTAATTGGGTCATGCAAGCAGGACAATGATCCAAAACGGAAGAGCAAGTCCACCTTAGAATAGCTCAAAAGAAACAAAATTAAGGTTTTGGACTGGCCTAGTCATAGTCCTGGACTTGAAACCCATCAAGATGCTGAGGCGGGACCTTAAAGGAGCAGTTCATGCTCCAATTCCCTCCAATGTCACTAAATTACAGCAATTCTGCAAAGAAGAGTGGGCCAAAATTCCTCCACAGTGTTGTGAAAGTCTGACCTCCAATTATAAGAAGCATTTATTTAAAGTTGTTGCTGCTAGGTGGCGTAACCAGTTATTAAGTTCAGGGGGAATATTACTTTTTCACATGGGTGATATGGGTGTTGGATAACTTTTTTTCCCCTTCAATAAATTATTATTTAAAAACTGTATTTTGTGTTTACTCAGATTCTCCTGGTCTTAGATTACATTTTGTATGAAGATCTAAAATCATTCAGTGTGACAAACATGCAAAAATAGAGGAAATCAGAAAGAGGCCAAATATACTTTTTCAAAGCACTGTATTTACTCATGTGATGTATTTCAATCAAACAAGGTGTTTTTAGGGCTGGCATGGTTACAAGTTATGTTTCCATCCAAATGCTGCACAAATTTTAAGCAAATCTCCAAAGTCGTCAAAAGTGAACGTACATCGGTCTGTTTCCATCAACTACTGTTGTGCAAACATTCTGCAGGTGCACCAAGATGACATCATCAAAAGAGCATCTGCCAATCAAAATGAAGAAATGTCATGTAGAACTCTTACTGTTGTAAGAGTGGTCATAACTCTTTATCTATCAGCTGCCCATGTTACGAACTCAGGGAGGACCCAAATGCAGGACAGAAAAAGAGGATGATATGGTAAAGATTGGTTTAATGAGGCAGGCATGGGCGTCCCGGTGATGTAGAGGTCTATTACGTTGCCTACCAACATGGGGATCGGCGGTTTGAATCCCCGTGTTACCTCCGGCTTAGTTGGGCGTCCCTAGAGACACAAATGGCCAAATCTGCGGGTGGGAAGCCGGATGTGGCTATGTGTCCTGGTCGCTGTACTAGCGCCTCCTCTGGTCGGCTGGGGTGCCTGTTCGGGGGGGGGGGCTGGGGGGAATAGCGTGATCCTCCCACGTGTTACATCCCCCTGGTTAAACTCCTCACTGTCAGGTGAAAAGAAGCGGCTGGTGACTCCACATGTATCGGAGGAGGCATGTGGTAGTCTGCAGCTTTCCCCGGATCGGCAGAGGGGGTGGAGCAACGACCAGGACGGCTTGGCAGAGTGGGATAATTGGCCAAGTACAACTGGGGAGAAAAAGGGGGGAAAATCCAATTAAAAAAAGTAATAATAATGAGCAGGCAGAGGTCAGAAGAACATGGAATCAGACAGACAGGTAGCAGGCAGGCAGATAAACAGTTTCAGAATCAATTCAGGTTACTGGAAAGTCAGTCCAAAAACTGGCAAGAGAAGGCAAGGAGCAACCAGCAAACACAGAGTCAAAAGTACAGGCAACAGAGTTAAACACGGGCAGCGGTCAGGCAAAAAGTTCACAAGGAGAAACCTGCTGGACTACCAGGTGGCAAAACATGTTAAAAAATCTGGCAAGGACACAGTGAGACCAGGGGAGTACAGAGGAGGAGTTAATCAGGGAATGGGGAACAGGTGTGGAAGACACAGGGCTGACTGGGGGCAAAAGCAGGGGCAGGAACTGAAGTGACAAGACAGGTAAGGATTTGAAAATATAATAACAAGAAGGCCACAAAATGAAAAGAAAAAAATGTTAAATTAGTGACTTAACAGACAGTTGTAACAATATACCCCCACCCCAATGGCACCCTCCAGGTGTCCTGGTTCTCCCGATGAAAGTCCTGGACAAGGGACAGGCACAGGGTGTACCGGGGAGGGCCCAAATGCACTCTTCCAGTCCATATTCTTCCCAGTACACCAACTACTGGTAGGCCTGGCAGTATACATCCAGCAACCGCTTGACGGTGTAGGCCAGATGGCCATCACTACTGCGGGGGTGGGGGGGACTTGCAACAGGTTTAGACTGGGAGACATGAAACGTGGGATGAATCTTCATTCGAGGCAGCAGCTTGAGTGTAACCGCTGTGGGTTTGAGTCAGTTTCAAAGGGGCCAGTGTAACAGGGTGTGAGTTTCTTAGAAGAAGACTGTAACAGGATATCTTTAGAAGACAGCCAAATCTTTTGACCTGGTTGTTATCTGGGGGCCAATGTTGGTCTGCAATGCATCGGTTGCGGTCAGCGGAGCGGCATAGGGCAGCACGAGCAACCTTCCAAACCTTCAGATAACGACAAAGGTAGGCCTGAACCGAGGGTACGGAAACTTGGTCCTCTTGGGTTGGGAACAGAGGTGGTTGAAAACTCAGAGCACACTCAAAAGGTGACATACCAGAGGCTGCGCTTGACTGGGAGTTGTGAGCATCCTCGATCCAGGCGAGGGGAGTACTCCAGAAGGCCAGGTTCTGATAAGCCAAACAACAAAGCGCCACTCCCAGGTCCTGGTTGGTCGGTTCCATTTGACCATTAGTCTGGGGGTGATAACAAGAGGAAAAACTGACCATAGCTCAGAGGGCTTGACAGAAGGTCTTCCAGATTTGCGATATAAACTGGGGACCCAGGTCAGATAAGATGTGTGTGGGGATACCATGGAGGTGAAAGACATGGCATACCAGGAGGCTGGCTGTTTCCAAGGCCATGGGAAGCTTAAGGAGAGCCACAGTGTACAGCCAGCTGACATGAAATTCACATATTTCCGCTTTGACGAAAAGTTTGTTTTCCAACAGGCACTGGAGGACTTGTCGTACATGTTGAATATGTTCTTCGGTGCTCCAGGAGAAGATCTGGTCAAGGTAAACGAAAACTGTCTGGTTGAGGAAATCACAAAGAACGTCATTGACCAGGGATTGAAACATGCCTGGGGCGTTGGTTAGACCGAACGGCATGACAAGGTACTCAAAGTGGCCAAGTGATGTCTTAAAGGCTGTCTTCCATTTGTGTCCTTCTCTAATTCTGACCAGATTATAGGTGTCTCTAAGATCCAGTTTAGAGAATATCGTGGCTTCGTGAAAGGGTTCAAAAGCTGAGCTGATTAGGGACAGGGGGCACTTGTTTTTGACAGTGATGTTGTTAAGCCCACAGTAATAGAAACAAGGGCGAAGAGGCTTACCTTTCTTAGCCACAAAGAAGAACCCTGCTCGGGCGGATTAGGCCAGCTGCCAGGGAGTCATGAATGTATTTCTCCATAGTTCCCCTCTCAGGACGGGAGACGTTATATAAGGTGACTGGAGGGCAGAGGGCTCCGGGAAAGAGGTCAATGGCGTAGTGGTATGGGCAATGAGGGAAAGAGAGCATGCTGTTTGCTAAAAGCTTCACCCAAACCATGATAGACAGAGGGAACAACTGACAGATCAAGGGGTTCTAGAATGAGTAGGGATACAATGGCTTCAGTAGGGCTGAGGGCAGACTGCAGGCATGAGGAGTGACAAGAAGAGCTCCAGCTGACAACCTTGTGGACCAGTCTATGTGGAGGCTATGTGTTACAAGCCAGGGGTGCCCCAAAATCCCCAGGGCTTGAGGAGAGGACGTAAGTTGAAACGAAATGTTCTCAAGATGGTTACCAGAGAGAATAAGTTGCAGGGGTTTTATGTGATGAGTGACCTGGGTGAGGAGCCCGCCATTGAGAGCATTAGCATTAAGGGGGACAGCTGACGGTTCACTGTCAATACCAGCTTGTTTGGCTAGATTAATGTCCAGGAAACTCATCAGCTGCGGAGTTCACTAAGGCAAATAGGCAGGGACTGTTGGTGCCAGCCCAGCCTCCAGCTGCATCCTGGATCGAGGGACATAAGAAGGGAGTATGGCTCACTAGAACCCCCAATTTGATGGTTAGCCTACTCTTTTGACCCAGGGGGACAGGCAACAAGGAAATGCCCAGCTTGACCACTGTACAGTGCATCCATAAAGTATTCACACCCTTTCACTTTCCCCACATTTTGTTGTTACAGCCTTATTCCAAAATGGATTAAATTCCTTTTTTTCTCATCAATCTACATACAATACCCCATAATGACAAAGCGAAAAAGGTTTTGTAGAAATTTTTGCAAATTTATTAAAAATAAAAAAACTGAAATATTGCATGTACATAAGTATTCACACCCTTTACTCAGTACTTGGTTGAAGCACCCTTGGTAGTGATTACAGCCTCAAGTCTTCTTGGGTATGAAGCTACAAGCCTGGCACACCTATATTTGGGGTATTTCTCCCATTCTTCTCTGCAGATCCTCTCGAGCTCTGTAAGGTTAGATGGGGAGCGTCACTGCACAGCTATTTTCAGGTCTTTCCAGAGATGTTCAATGGGGTTCAAGTCTGGGCTCTGGCTGGGCCACTCAAGGACATTCACAGACTTGTCCCGAAGCCACTCCTTCGTTGTCTTGGCTGTGTGCTTAGGGTCGTTGTTGTGTTGAAAGGTAAACCTTCGCCCCAGTCTGAGGTCCTGAGCGCTTTGGAGCAGGTTTTCATCAAGGATCTCTCTGTACTTTGCTCCATTCATCTTTCCCTCGATCCTGACTGGTCTCCCAGTTCCTGCCGCTGAAGAACATCCCCACAGCATGATGCTGCCACCACCATGCTTCACTGTAGGGATGGTATTAGCAAGGTGATGAGAGGTGCCTGGTTTCCTCCAGACGTGACGTTTGGTATTCAGGCCAAAGAGTTCCATCTTGGTTTCATCAGACCAGAGAATCTTGTTTCTCGGGGTCTGAGAGTCCTTTAGGTGCTTTCTGGCAAACTCCAAGCAGGCTGTCATGTGCCTTTTACTGAGCACAGGCTTCCGTCTGGCCACTCTACCATAAAGGCCTGATTGGTGGAGTGCTGCAGAGATGGTTGTCCTTCTGGATGGCTCTCCCATCTCCACAGAGGAACGCTTGAACTCTGTCAGAGTGACCATCGGGTTCTTGGTCACCTCCCTGACCAAGGCCCTTCTCCCCCGATTGCTCAGTTTGGCTGGGCGGCCAGCTCTAGGAAGAGTCCTGGTGGATCCAAACTTCTTCCATTTACAAATGATGGAGACCACTGTGCTATTCGGGACCTTCAAAGCTGTAGAAGATTGTTTGTACCCTTCTCCAGATCTGTGCCTCGATACAATCCTGTCTTGGAGGTCCACAGACAATTCCTTTGACTTCATGGCTTGGTTTCTGCGCTGGCATGCACTGTCAACAGTGGGACCTTATATAGACAGGTGTGTGCCTTTTCAAATCATGTCCGATCAATTGAATTTACTACAGGTGGACTCCAATCGAGATGTAGAAACATCTCAAGGATGATCAGTGGAAACAGGATGAACCTGAGCTCAATGTTGAGTGTCATAGCAAAGGGTGTGAATACTTATGTACATGCAATATTTTAGTTTTTTATTTTTAATAAATTTGCAAAAATGTCTACAAAATCTTTTTCACTTTGTCATTATGAGGTATTGTATGTAGATTGATGAGAAAAAAAGGAATTTAATCCATTTTGGAATAAGGCTGTAACATAACAAAATGTGGGGAAAGTGAAGGGGTGCGAATACTTTCCGGATGCACCGTAGATGCATTTTCTGGCCTCCATCCTCCGGCCACATTCAGTAGGCGAGCGGCAGGCCCGACCCACCTACATGGGTTCATCTCCCTGAGAAGAGGGGGCATTGGAGCTGGAAAAAACCCAGGAGCCAGTGTAGAGGTCTCGGCCTATCTTCGCAAAAGGTGGTGGGAAGAAGCAAGATGTGGTTTGGGGTGGCTGATGGCTAACCCTTTCCCTACATCAATCGTGAAGGCAATTATCTAGTCTGATGACCACAGAACTCAAAGAATCAAGGTCAGCAGAATCATCCCAGCTAACTCATCCTTCACTAGTTCACAAAGGCCATTTACAAATAGCCCCTGAAGCACCTCATTATTCCACCCAGAGTCAATAGCTACAGTTCTGAATTCAACTGAATATTCGGATGCACGATGGGGGCCCTGCTGGAGGGCGAGGAGGCGTTTGACAACATCCTAACAGAGTGGTCAAAAACTTTCATCAAAAGAGGAATTTATGGCAGACTGACTCTTGTACTGCTGATGCCCAGTCTAAAGCACTGCCTTTAAGTGAGCCCACAATATAAGCTATTTTAGACTTATCTGAGCTGTAGGTGAGTAGTTGCTGCTCAAAAGCCAACCGGCACTACATAAGGAATGCCCCACAGGTACCAAGGTTTCGAGTGCAACACTCCAGTGAGGGAATCTGGGGCTGTCTGGGCCAGAGAGCTGGCAAAACTGGAATGTGCACCAGAGTGGGAGGATTGGGTTGAGCTCCAGGCTGTAGCAGGGAGAGCTGAGAGTAGACGTGGTCAAGTTGGGCTCCGGTGTGGATGACTGGTTGTCAGGTTCTGGAGTGCCCCCACCACTTCGAGGAGGGTCTGATCTTGTCAGCCCACAATAAGGCTTCGATTGGCGAGAGCCTAGTGGGGTTCATCTGTGTCCGTTGGGGCTACGTTTGCCAATATTGTTCTGTTATGAACTCAGGGAGGACCCGAACGCAGGACACGCAGACAGGATGATACGGTAAAACTTGGTCTAATGAGCAGAGGCAGGCAGGGGTCAGAACAACAGGGAGTCACTATAATATCCGATGAGACAGACAGGGATCAGGCAGGCGGATAAATAGTTTCAGAATTCAGTTCGGGTTACTGGAAAGTCCGTCCAAAACCTGGCAACAGAAAAGGCAAGGGGCAGCCAGCAAACACGGAGTCAAAAGTATAGGCAGCAGAGTTAAAGACGAGCAGGACAGGCCAAAAGTTCAAAAGGAGAAAAACGCACACAGGGAAAGCAGGAGTATATAGATGCTGAGAAACTAATCCGGGAATGGGAGCAGGTGTGGAAGATACAGGGCAAAAGCAGGGGCAGGAACTGAAACAACAAGACAGGTACGGATTCCAAAATAAAACAGGAAGGCAAAAAATGAAAAAAACAAAAACAAAAAAACAAACACTGACTGAACTGGGGGGAGACACAGCCATAACAGTTCATCACGCAGGCCAGGGATGCTGAAGAGGACAGGACATGGTTTGTTTAATGAGGCTGAAATGACAACTGGGGTCAACCTTGGGGGTCGTCCCGGGTCATCCTCTGTGTGGAGTTTGCATGTTCTCCCCGTGTCTGTGTGGGTTTCCTCTGGGTGCTCCGGATTCTTCCCACAGGCCGAAGACATGTAGGTCAGGTGAATCGGCCATACTAAATTGTCACTAGGTGTGAATGTGTGTGTCGGCCCTGTGATGGCCTGGTGGCCTGTCCAGGGTGTCTCCCCACCTGCCACCCAATGACTGCTGGGATAGGCTCCAGCATCCCCGCAACCCTGAAAGCAGGATAAGCGGTTTGGATAAAGGATGGATGGATGGATGGATGGATGGAAATGATGACTGACCAAAACCAAGTTCACCATACATCTGGGGAAGCAGATCATTAAACCAGCTTTATAACGAATCTGATCATTTACGTCACCCTTCATTGCATTTTCTCTCCGTTTTCTCTTTATCTTTCCTAGAAACGTCTCGCTGAAACAGAACACACGCTATGGGGAAAGCCAGGCCAGCATCCTCAGACCACCTATCAGCTCGTCTGTCAGCTGACCCAGAGGAGGACTGACGGCAGATGAAACCAGGACGAGTCCCAAACCAGCTGAGGAGACATAGGCGCCAAATAAGAAAATCTCATGGGCTCGCTTGCACTTTATAACGTGTCCATCATCTGCTGTTTGTCTTTTTAAGAGTCCACCCCCACCTGCTGTAAGTCACTCTTCGACAGCAGAGTCTTAAAAAACGATAAAGAGACACTATCGTGTTTCCAAACACGAACAGAGCACAGGACATGGAAACCAGGGCTCCACGTGCAAGCCAAAACCTGCACTCGAGTGACTGGCGCGTGCTGGCATGCACGGTGGAGCTCTTGGCAGGATGGTGGCAGCATGGGCAGGCGACGGCGACACACACACGCCACTGCGAGACAGCAGGTGTGTGAGACGAGCTGGACCACCTCGTAACGCCCCGTGTTGCAATTAAACGAGCCCCGGTCCGTCCCGACGTTCGTGAGTTGTGACAAAGCTGCTGTGCACACAAACCTTAAGTACAGATACATACACACATAGATACACACATATACACATGCACCAACACCTAACCCTATACACTTAAATGCAATACACACAAATGCAAAAATGCACACATGCATATACACACATCAGACCGAAGTCCTGATCAGTCTCACTCTCTCTCACCTTACCGTCCATACTGGATGAGGAGCAAGAGCTACACACATACACACACAGAAATACAAAAACATCATCAACATACACACACACACAAACCCCAAACCTACAGACACACACTGGGCTTCTAGGGAAAGGTCTAGTCTATATACTGAGCCTCTGTCTGTGTCCAAGTCCACGTACGTACGTGTGTGTGTACACACACACACACGCACGCACGCACACACGCACGCACACGCACGCACACGCACGCACACACACACACACACAAACACACACACACACACACACACACTGTCCAGGTCTGGTTAGACAGGCTCCTTAAAGGAAGCAAACAGCTCGTCTGGGGCTGTTTGCCGTCTGCTGCTGCCTGGCTCTAAATATTGGTGACAGGTGTCTTAAACGAGCCGCGAGAACACCTGGACTTCATTATCCTCTCAGACACAGCTGGAGCTCGGCCAGCTGCCAAACACACACACACACACACACACACACACACACACACACACACACACACACACACAGAAAGACGCTAGCAAAACACACACACACACACACACAAAGACGCTAGCAAAACACACACACACACACGCGCACGCACACGCACTGCTTATACAGAAAACACACACAGAAAAATGGACAACCATACAGGCACAGAAACGCACACACCCAACATGCAAAACACACACACACACAAAGTTTAACACACGGACAAATAGGCAAAGCCACATTCAAATGCATAGGACAGCAGACACACACAGAAAAACGGATAGTCATACAGGCACAGAAACACACACACACACACACACACACACACACACACACACACACACACACACACACACACACACACACACACACAGGTAGCCAGACGGAATAACATCCAGACAGGAACACAGGACACAAGTTAACACAATTCCCTCATCTTTTGCTTTAGCCCCCACCCCCCACTCCCCATCCCCACCCTGAGCCCCCCGGGGCCTCTCCACCCCTCACCCCGCTACACTGTTATTCTTACACTGGCAGCAGCAGCGGCAGACAGACAGACAGCAGTAGTTAGTCCCCCGGGAGGCTGGACTGGAAGCAAGGGGGACAGGAGGGCGAGGATGGGGGAGGGGGAGGCAGCGGAGGGGAGGGGATGTCTGCTCGTCAGCGGGCAGACTCAGACTCATCCTTTCTGGAGAGAGCCAGACTCCCGCCCCCCCCCCTCTCCTTTCAGTTCGATTCAAAATGCTCTACTGGCACGAACGCTTCATCCACAGTACTGCCAAACTGTCGCGATACAATAAGAAATAATCACAGAGAAGTTAAAGAAAAAGCAACGTACACAAAACCAGAACATCACATAAATACTGGAGTTCTCTCTCTCTCTCTCCCTCTCCCCTTCTCACCTTTTCATGAGGTCGAAAATGGATTCGTACTCTCCTCAGCGTCTTGTGTTGTCAAAATGACCAGACTGACAGTTGCAGAGGGTTTGTGGAGCTGATGGAGAGACAGAAAGTGAGACAGAGAGGGGGCGAGAGAGGGAGGGAGAGAGAGAGCGGCGGAGAGGGGGGCACGGGGGTTTTCCCGTCCCATAGTGGAGGATACTGGGCCGACTGGGCCGACTGGGCCGACTGGGTGGACTCTTCACATCTGAACTTTGACCTGCTTCCTGTCTCGTTCTTCCCTGGGAACCCGGGCGGTTTTCCATGATGACTCCCGAGCTCATGTTGAAGCCACTCGCTCGTATTAAACAAAGATGGACTCGGGTCTCAAGGCGGTTTGGAGAAAACCGAGCCGGGCCGGTAGCGGTCCAGTTAACCGGGACACTGGTCTGTGAAGTTTAACGGGTCCTGTGTCCTCCGGTGGGTTCGCACGACACAGCCTTCGGGCTTTCTTTTCCTCTCAAAATTAGACATCTTTAACCTTCGACAGACTCGGTTGTACTACGTAATCTTCCCGCGCCATCAATGTTGCGACGCTAACCTGGAGTGGTGCGCTTACTTGGGAAGACTAATGCCCCTTTTCCACTACACGGTGCCGGCTCGGCTCGGTTCGCCCTTTTTCGTTTTCCATTACTGGAAAGTACCAGCATTTCGGTAGCCGTTACCACTTTGCTGGTACCACCTTTGTCGACGTTCCGAAAACACTGGAGCGGCCTACCAAAATCAACGCAGACCTCTGATTGGTCAGAAAAACGCGTCACTGCGTTGTTTTGCGTCATCAATGCGCGCATGTGCTATCACCCGGCATTTTTTAAATACTGAAGCGGTCGAAACGGAGTTATCTTGAACGCACATTTTGAAACTGGAAAAAAAATGGAGCGCCGAAAATCCACGCCGTGGGTTACGGTAATGGAAAACGACACGGGAGCGAGCCGAGCCGAGCCGAGCCGGTACCATGGAGAGGAAACGGAGCATAAATGACTTCATCGTCTATGGACGGGTCCTGGCTGGGCTCCAGAGCTGCGACGGTGATACGGCTGGTTGGCGCCCAGCAGGTGTGTCGTTGTCTGGGAAGGGCTGCGCCACGTGAAACCATTACAAACAGGAAGTAAGACACAAAAAACCCTCGCTAGCTTCCGGCTCCGAGAGGTCGTTTTAGAGTTAGCATAGCTGTGGCGTCCATTTTTTTTTTCAAAAGAAACGCTGTTTTACAAAGAACGATTAATGAAACTGCAATGTGTCCTTTTAATTAAACAATTTCAACTTTTTAATAAACAACATCACGTTATGTTTATTTCAATTTGCTGTTTCAGTGTTGTCATTCACCGCCCGCAGTACGTAGCCCCTCCTAACCGGCCCTGCTTCCTGCTGATAAAACACCTCCACCTTTAAGCTGCACAGATGGAGTACATACACTGGTCTATGTAGGCTGACGGTGTTTCTATCTATCTATCTATCTATCTATCTATCTATCTATCTATCTATCTATCTATCTATCTATCTATCTATCTAATCCACCATCCATCCCATCTATCTATCTATCTATCTATCTATCTATCTATCTATCTATCTATCTATCTATCTACCACCCATCCATCCGTCTATCTATCATCTTATCCACCACCCATCCATACATCTATCTATCCATCCACCCATCTATCCATCCATGCCATTCGTCCATCCATCCCATTCATCTATCTATCTATCTATCTATCTATCTATCTATCTATCTATCACTATGCATAAAAGAAACACCAACAAGCAAAATTAACTTAATTTTCTAAAAATTGATTCATCTATATTCTGCAGACAAGCAGACAGACAGGACACAGACAGACAGACAGGACACAGACAGAGAGACATACAGACAGACGGACAGGACACACACAGACAGACATGTAGATGGAAGAGGCTCTTTCAGATTCTTATCCACATTCTGCTCCTGGCAATTAAATTGATTACGATTCTGAAAAATGAAATCCCATTTTCATTCAGTTTAAATTAATCTGACACCACTTACACAACACACACACACACACGCTGCACATACTGACAGTAGCTGTCAGCACTAGTTTTGTGTGATACTGCACAACAAGACAAATTCACCTCCGATTCACCAACTTGCAGTCAACTCTCCAAACTTTGAACAGCTTCTTAAACATTTTTGTTGTTTCATTTCAACACACTTTACACTTATTTTTGAACAAAAAATAGAAATAGTGGCCCTGACATCTAAAAAAAGCCATGCCATTTAAAAACAGCAGTTTTAAGATTATTCCAGACTTGAACTGCCACCCATGTGAGCTGCTGGGCTGGGTAGGTAGACTGAATGAGGGCAGTCAGCTGGATGTAAAGTGGTGTATTTTGTTCCCATAATTCACTGCAGCATTTTTAGTGCCACAAAACATATTCCACAGTTTGACAAGTAGCACTGGCATGACGCTAGCCTCTACCTCACCAGTTACCCCCCACACACACACACACCCTATTCCCCACAGCTGACAACTTTCCAGACAGACTCTGTCCTCCAGCACACACACACACACACACACACACACACACACACACACACACACACTCACACACACACACACACACACACTCACACACACACACAAACATGCATATGCACATTAAACATTACATATACACATGCACTCGCGCACACCTGCACAGATCCATGACTGCCATATGCACACAATCATACAAACACACACTTGTGCAGAATTAACATTATTGTGTGGATTTGTTTTGGTTGGGGAAAACACACACAAGCCTCATTGGCTTGGGTGTACCTCATAAATACACACATACAACCTCACATGCAGAAAACACACACACACACACACACACACACACACACACACACACACACACACACACACACACACACACACACACAGTGCAACGGAGTCCACACTAGCACCCATGGGCATACAAACATACTTACAAACAGACACACACACACACACACACACACACACACAAACACTCCCTCTCACAGGGAGACATGTGACAAACTCTTCATACTGCAAAAATACATACAAAGAAACACATTACACACACACACTCATACACAACACACACTCACACACTCATAAACAAACACAGACCCACAAACCCTGTCCTCACGCACAGGCAATGTGACTCAAACACTGTGTGCAGCAATACACACACACACACACACTCATACACACACACACACATACACACAAACACTCAGACAAAATACTCAAACACAGAGACACATGAAACCACAGCAAAACAAAGACACACACACACACACACACACACACACACACACACACACACACACACACACACACACACACACACACACACACACAGAGGAGAGTGCAAATATTGACTCACTCACCTCGCCTGCAGCAGTCCAGGGGCGTCTTGGTCTGGTTGAGGATGCCTCTCTGAGAGTGTGTGTGTGTGTGTGTGAGAGAGAGAGAGAGAGAGAGAGAGAGAGAGAGAGAGAGGGAGAGAGAGGGAGAGAGAGAGAGAGAGAGAGAGAGAGAGAGAGAGAGAGAGAGAGAGAGAGAGAGAGAGAGTGTGTGTGAGCGTGCCAGCCACAGCGGTGCTGTTTTGTGGTGTGGTGGTGGGCGCTGCTGCTGCCGCCGTAGAGAGAGATGTGCCACTGAGCAGGGAGGAGAGAGAGAGAGAGAGGGAGAAGAGAGAGAGGGGTAAGGTGTATAAGCCCTGCATCCTTCTTCCCTCCTCCTCTCTCTCCCCCACCTCCACCCCAGAGAGGGAACAGGAAGAGAGGGGCAGAAAGAGACAGAGACAGAGACAGAGAACGAGAGGGAGAGAGAGAGAGAGAGAGAGAGAGAGACAGCTATATAAACATGAGTCCAACTGCCTGACTGCTTTTACTCACTTTCTCTCTTTTGTTCTCTCTCTCGCTCTCTCTTTGTCCCTCTCTCTCTGCCTGCCAAGCCTGACCTGATAAACCCTCTCCCCATTCTCTCCTCAACTCTCCCTGTCCTGGTAACAGACAGACAGAAATACAGACATCCAGAGAAACAGACAGAGCAACAACCCTTTGGACAGATGGTCAGACTAGAAGAGAGACAGGCAGCCAGACAGGGAGGGAGGAAGCTTGTTTCCCACAGTGCCTCACTTCTTCCTTCATCACACACCTTCCTCCTAATGTACTATCTATCAATCTACTTACTATCTGTCGCTCCATCTATCTACAGTGTACTGTCTATATGTAGTAATATGTTTAGTGTATTGTCTATATGTAGTAATATGTATACTGTACAGTCTATATGTAGTAATGTGTATACTGTACAGTCTATATGTAGTATCTGTATAGTGTACTGTCTATAATATGTATATAGTGTACTGAAACCCAGTATCTGGGGATGCACAAGCCAGTGCAGTCTTAGTGCTGGTCCCAAGCACGAAAAAATGGGGAGGGTTGCGTCAGGAAGGGCATCTGGTGTAAAACCTTTGCCAAATCAAATATGCGGATCATAAATCAGATTTCCACACCGGATCGGTCGAGGCCCGGGTTACCAATGACCACCATCGGTACTGTTGGCCGGCAGGGTGCCGGTGGAAACTATGCTACTGTTAGGCAAAGGCAAAGGAGAGGGGGAACCCATGTGCAGAGGCAGCAGGAGAGGAGGAAGGGTAGGAGTGTGGAGGTGAGAGTCTGAACTTTGAATGTTGGCACTATGACTGGTAAAGGGAGAGAGCTGGCTGATATGATGGAGAGAAGGAAGGTAGATATACTGTGTGCAAGAGACCAGGTAGAAGGGCAGTAAGGCCAGGAGCATCGGAACTGGGTTCAAACTCTTCTACCATGGTGTGAATGGGAGGAGAAATAGAGTAGGGGTAATTCTAAAGGAAGAGTATGTCAAGAGTGTATTGGAGGTGAAGAGAGTGTAGGACAAATTGACGATTTTGAAGCTGGAAATCGAAGGTGTAATGATGAATGTGGTCAGCGTGTATGCCCCACAAGTTGGGTGTGAGATAGAAGAGAAAGAAGAATTCTGGAGTAAGTTGGATGAAGTGGTGGAGAGTGTACCCAAGGAGGAGAGTGGTGATTAGAGTGACCTCAATGGGCGTGTTGGTGAAGGGAACAGAGGTGATGGGTAGGTGTGATGTTAAGGAGAGAAATGTGGAAGGACAGATGGTGGTGGATTTTGCGAAAAGGATGGAAATGCTGTGGTGAAAACATTTCAAGAAGAGGTAGGAACACAGGGTGACGTATAAGGGTGGAGGAAAGTGCACACAGGTGGACTATATCTTTACGTAGGAGTTGCAATCTGAAAGGGATTGGCGACTGCAAGGTGGTGACGGAAGAGAACGTAGTTAGACAGCTTCGGATGGTGGTCTGTAGGATGACTTAGGAGATCAAGAAGAGGAATAGAGTGAAGTCAGAGCCAAGGATCAAAAGTTGAAGAAGGAGGACTATTGTGTGGAGTTCAGGGAGGAGTTAAGACAGGCACTGGGTGGTAGTGAAGAGTTGACAGATGGCTGGGCAACCACTGCAGAAATAGTGAGGGAGACAGCTAGGAAGGTACTTGGTGTGTCATCTGGACAGAGGAAGGAAGACAAGGAGACTTGGTGGTGGAATGAGGAAGTACAGGAAACTATACAGAGGAAAAGTTTGGCAAAGAAGAAGTGGGATAGTCAGAGAGATGAAGAAAGTAGACAGGAGTACAAGGAGATGCGGTGTAAGGCAAAGAGAGAGGCGGCGAAGTCAAAGGAAAAGGCGTATGGCAAGTTGTATGAGAGGTTGGACACTAAGGAAGGAGAAAAGGACTTGCACCGACTGGCTAGGCAGAAGAGCGAGCTGGGAAGGATGTGCAGCAGGTTAGGGCGATCAAAGATAGAGATGGAAATATGCTGACAAACGAGGAGAGTGTGTTGAGAAGGTGGAAGGAGTATTTTGAAGAGATGATGAATGAAGAAAATGAGAGAGAGAGGGTTGGATGATGTGGGGATAGTGAATCAGGAAGTGCGGTGGATTAGCAAGGAGGAAGTGAGGGCAGCTATGAACAGGATGAAGAGTGGAAAAGCGGTTGGTCGGTCGATCCAGAAGACATACCTGTGAAGGCTTGGAGATATTTAGGAGATGGCAGTGGAGTTTCTAACTAGATTGTTTAACACAATCTTGGAAAGTGAGAAGATGCCTGAGGAGCAGAGAAGGAGCATACCGGTACCGATTTTCAAGAATAAGGGCGATGTGCAGAACTGTAGTAACTACAGAGGTATAAAGTTGATCAGCCACAGCATGAAGATATGGGAAAGAGTAATAGAAGCTAGGTTAAGAGGAGAGGTGACAATTAGCGAGCAGCAGTATGGTTTAATGCCACAAAAGAGCACCGCAGATAAGAGGTTTGCTTTGAGAATGTTGATGGAGAAGTGTAGAGAAGGTCAGGAGTGACCCAAAGGAATTGAATCGAGTGCAACTGGACTTGGTATATATCCGTGAAGACGTTTCACCTCTCATCCAAGAGGCTTCATCAGTTCATGCCTTTCTGACTAGACCAAGCTAGTCTGACTGGCTGGTGATGAAACTCAGATATTTATCCTCTTTGGAGTCGTTATCAGAGCTATTGATGTTCATGGCTCTTTGTGTTCCGATGTTTAGCAACGCCTGCCGTTATCCAGGGTATTGATATGCATGGCTCTTTTGTGTTCCGATGTTAAGCCACGCCCGTCGTTATCAGAGCTATTGATGTGCATGGCTCCTTGTGATCCAATTGTTAAGCAGCGATGGTCGTTGGAGGTGTTAGTTTCGACTTCGTTAGTGCTCCATTCAGTGGTCATGAGTCGCTGGAGCCGTTAGTGACCGACTGTTGTTCTTGGAGGCTAAGCTTCTTGAGTCTCTTGGGTAGAGATGAAAGGACGGCATTGTAAGTGGGAGATAGGTGGTGGCGCAGACCTCCTCCTCTGTTGAGGGATGGTTTTTCCAGTTTCGCATAGATGGCTTCCTTCACCCCTCTGGACAGGGAAGATAGATGGTTTGAAAGTTCGGAGTGGCAGAGAAGTTTGTAGGAGTGGTGCAGGATATGTGAGGGCAGTGTGACAGTGGTGAGGAGTGCAGTAGGAATGACAGATGGGTTCGAGGTGAAGGTGGGATTACACCAAGGATCGGTTCTGAGCCCTTTCTTGTTTGCAATGGTGATGGACAGGTTGACGGACGAGATCAGGCAGGAGTCTTCGTGGACTATGATGTTCGCGGATGACATTGTGATCTGTAGCGAGAGTAGAGAGCAGGTTGAGGAGAACCTGGAGAGGTGGAGGTATGCACTGGAGAGAAGAGGAATGAAAGTCAGTAGGAGCAAGACGGAATACCTATGCATGAACAAGAGGGGGGACAGAGGAATGGTGAGGATGCAAGGAGTAGAGGTGATGAAGGCGTATGAGTTTAAATACTTGGGGTCAACTGTTCAAAGTAACGGGGAGTGCAGAAGAGAGGTGAAGAATCAGAATCAGAATCAAGTTTTTTGGCCATTTGCACATACATGGAATTTGACTCCGGTTTCGTGGCTCTCTTGGTGCACTTAACATAGTGTAATGATCATGGATGACTAGGCTCGGTAGCCCTTTGCTAATGGGTCGGACCCTTTAGTCGAGTGGTTAGCGATGTCTCCCATGATGCGGGAGATACGGGTTCGCGTCCCAGCTGCGGCGGGTCCAGTGGTTGCCCCCTGAATTCGCTACACTGGTGTCAGAAGTGGGCTGTTAGCGAAATCGGAGGGGCAACCACAGGACCCGCCGCACTGGTGTCAGAAGTGTAGCGAATTCAGGGGGCAACCACAGGAACCGCTGCAGCTGGGACGTGAACCCGTATCTCCCGCACCGTGGGAGACATCGCTAACCTCTTGACTAAAGCGTCCAACCCGTTAGCCAAGGGCTACCGAGCCTATTCATCCGTGACCATTACATTGCCCCCTTCCTTTGAGATTCGCGTCCCGCAAATCGCAACAGCCTGGATGCGAACCTGGGGCTCCCGCACCGCAGGCGACAACGTTAACCAGTCAACTAAAGGGTCCGACCTGTTAGCCAAGGGCTACCGAGCCTATTCAGCCGTGATCGTTACAATAGAATAACAACACTACAGCACAATCGAGTGCAGGCAGGGTGGAGTGGGTGTAGAAGAGTGTCAAGAGTGATTTGCGACAGAAGGGCAGAAAGGTACCAGCAAGACTTAAAGGGAAGGTTTACAAGATGGTTGTGAGACCAGTTATGTTATATGGTTTGGAGACGGTGGTACTGACAAAAAGACAGGAGGTGGAGCTGGAGGTGGCAGAGTTGAAGATGATAAGATTTTCATTGGGAGTGACGAAGAAGGACAGGATTAAGAACGAGTATATTAGAGGGGCAGCTCAAGTTGGATGGTTTGGAGACAAAGCAACAGAGACAAGATTGAGATGGTTTGGACATGTGTGGAGGAGAGATGCTGGGTATATTGGGAGAAGGATGCTGAATATGGAGCTGCCAGGGATGAGGAAAAGAGGAAGGCCAAAGAGGAGGTTTATGGATGTGGTGAGGAAGGACCCCTAACGGGAGCAGCCCTAAGAAGAAGAAAATGTATAGTGTACTGTCTATATGCACTAATGTCTGGTGCACTGTCTATATGTAGTGATATGTGTTGTGTAGTAATGTGTGTTGACGTATTATGGTATAAAGCCAGTTGTCAGTCAGTCTACACCAGTAGCACTGACACATTTATTGTACATTTACTGCCGTTGCGATGTGAAGTGATTCCTCGTTGATATCCTTTCCCACTGAAACATGACGAAAAACAAACTGGAGGCCAAAGACAGCAACTCTAAAGAGAGGGAGAAGAGACGAGGGGATGGGAGGAGCGTGCACGGCTCTGGCACGCGCAGCCCGGATCAGAACAAACGTCTGGAGACCACCATGCCTGCCCACCACGCTCTCTCTCTCTCTCTCTCTCTCTCTCTCTCTCTCTCTCTCGGTCTCGTTCACTCGCATTTTGTCTCTATCGATATAAAGCTTTCCGTCTTCCTTTCCCTACTTCTGTCATTCTCCCTTCTCCTTTCTCGGAAGCACCATATTTTACTATCTCTCTCTCCCCGTCTCGCCTTCTTTTATTCTTTCACTCTTCCATTTGTACCTTCCTCCCTCTTTTCTGTCCTACTCTCCCTCCTTCTCTCGCTCTCTCACTCCCCACCGAACGCCACATGTTCTCTGCTCCGTTGCCGGTGTGTCTGCTCGTTGCATTAAAGCCGCGCAGAGCCGCCAGATTAGCGTGCTGATAGACTGCACAGTCTGCCAGACGGGAGGTATGGACCCCCCACCCCACCCCACCTTCCCTCCTCCAGTAAAATGGCCCCCAAAGTATACAGTAAATGTGTCGCATGAGGGGCTCGCTTTGCTTACAACACTGTAGTCCTATTATGTGTGTGTGTGTGTGTGTGTGTGCGTGCACGTGCATGTGTGTGTGTGTGTGCGTGTGCTGGTCCGCGGTGTGTCCAAACAGCTCTGGAGTCATTAGGGTCTACACCGCAGACACGGAAAGCTGTTAAAGAGTTATAAACAAAGCAACAAAAAATAAAAATGTCACCCATTTTCTTTCACTCGGAGGCGTGTGAAACACCACACTACAGCACACAAAACACACACACACACAAAACACACACACACGAAAAACAAAAAGCCTCCAGGGTTCAGCCGAGTTCAGGCCCGATACAGAGAGATTATTTTAGTCGCTCCCCCGTCATGGGAGGAGGAGATAAGAGCAGAAAACTGACCTCCTCCTGTCCCGACGCCCGGATTCACCCAGGCTGGTACTCCTGCAGACAACCGAGACAGACAGACAGACAGACAGACATGGAGACATGCAGACAGACAGGCAAGCAGGCAGACATGCAGACAGACAGACAGGTAGACAGACATGCAGACTGACAGACAGGCAGCCAGGCAGGCAGTTAGACAGACAGACAGACAGACATGCAGACAGACAGACAGACAAGACATGCAGACTGACAGACAGACAGGCAGGCATGCATGCAGGCAGACAGCCATGCAGGTAGACAGACAGACAGGTAAACATGCAGACAGACAGGAAGGGAGACAGACAGACTGACATGCAGACAGACAGAAATGCAGGTAGACAGACAGACACGCAGGTAAACATGCAGACAGACAGACAGGAAGTGAGACAGACAGACTGATATGCAGGTAAACGTGCAGACAGACAGACAGACATGCAGGTAGACATACAGACAGAAATGCAGACAGAGCGACAGGAAGACAAGAAAGAGCCAGATGAGCAAAAGAACAGACAGACAAACAAGCAGGCAGACAGCAGACAGACAGACAGGAAGGCAGACAGAGACAGCGGTGACATACTACACACAAACACACTCAGCGGAGAGACAGTTCAGCTAACATGCCGGCAAACACACAGTCAAACACACACACAATCACACACACACACAAACACACACACACACACTAACTCACACTCGATCACACACACACACACACGATCACACAAACACACACACACGATCACACACACACACGCACACACACGATCACACAAACACACACACACTAACACACACTCGATCACACTAACACAAAAAGAGAAGAAAAGAATCTACCAGGTGATGTGAACATTTTCACCTCACAACAGTTGTGATGTGTCTTTAAGCAGTCTGGTAACTGTGTAACCATACACACCGACAGCAAGGAGCAGGAAGCTGTTGGACAACAACCACACAGAACCACGTGAGCAGAGGACTCAAACACAAACAGTGAAATAAAACTCAGACCGGACATTCGGCGTTTGAAGACGTTGTTAACGTCTTCAGACCGCCGGCCCGTCCGGCCCGTGTCCTTGCTGACTGGCGGGCTGAAACGTGAGCGCTGCGCTTTTAATTATTTGTAAGAGAGGACCCGGAGGTCAAAGGGCACAGCTATTTATGACTTAATCAAAAGCGAGCCCCGTGTTTTTCCAGATGCGTCCAGGAAGTCTGCTCCGCGTTCCCACACTGGCCTGTTTAGACTGAGGAGAGCCGAGGTGTCCTCAAATAGCACTGTGTGTGTGTGTGTGTGTGTGTGTGTGTGTGTGTGTGTGTGTGTGTGTGTGTGTGTGTGTGTGTAATAATATCCTATGGTGGTTAAAACAACAGTGGCCTGAGTGATTCCTTTATTGGATGCCGAGTGGGGAAGTATCTTATTAATTGGACGTCGATGAAGCTGAAAATAAGACAAATAAAATCTATTTCTCTCAGGCTTCTGTTTCTCATTAATCTGACTCACGTCCTCAGGGCAGCCACTCCACGCCCCCCCCCCCAAAAAAACCTACCCTTTTCACTATGACTGTTTTTTTTTTTTAACTCGTGTTGTATGAGGAGACTTGAGGGACACGGGAGTGTTCGTCAGGTCAGTGTAAATCTGCACACTGTGGACGCCCCTGTCTACCAGCCATGCTGGACATGTTGAAGGTTATCCTGTTTGCATGCAGAGATGATGCTTTTTTTCTCTAGAACGTTTCTATTCTGCCAGTCAGCCAGCCCCCCCCCCACACACACACACCACCAAGGGCGTCGGAAGTGGGGGGGGGCAGAGGGGACAAGTCCCCCTCAATGTGGGTGGGAGGCGAAAAAGTCCCCCCCCAATAAACAAGAACTTCCACTACTAGATATATGCATATATATATATATATATATATATATATATATATATATATAATATTGGACATGTACTCCCTGTATGTGCAGCATTCGTGTCATTCCCATCCCACAATATGTAAAAGTCAATGATGTACATGTCTAGGATTACGTTTTTGTCTCAAATAGCTTAAAAATGGTTAATCTAGCTGCCGAAATTAAAAATAATAATAACAACAATAATAACCTTGCTGGGGGAGAATTATCAATGGCCATGAAATGTTTTCTTTGCTGAAAACTGTTGTAAACTGGCAGTTTAAAACGTTTCTTTTCTTTTCCTAATTTTCCAGGGGAGCATACCCCCGGACCCCCCTACAGGGTTTTGCCCCCCCCAAAAAAATATAAAACTACGCCCTTGCACATCACCCTTCACTTTCACATGGTGCGTTCCCATGTGCATTCACCCAGAGCTTGACCTTTTGCACTCTCGATTGCCGGGGTCTTGAAGGAGAAGGTCAGGGATCAGGGGGTCATGGCGGGGTCAGCCTGCTAGTTGTAATCCATTTCCGCATGCCGCGTGTTGCCAAAGATTCTCTAATGCGTCAGTTCCTGTTCCTGTTCCTCCGGGGTATGGGATGTTTTGTTCTCCGGTGTGCTGGTAAGCCGCCCAAATAATAGATGTAACACTGACATTGTAACACTGGGCTGGTGTAGGCGGAGAGAGCTAGCAGCATGTGGCTAGCTAGCAAGAGCCCCGGGATAGCCGGTTAGCCCCGAGAGTCGACAGACAGCGAGAGTGACTTTATTCCGTAGTACATGCACCGACCATACGATGCCAGGTCGCCACGGCACTCTGTTCCCCGACCATACATGAACAGTACACACGCCACACGTAGCCTAAACGTTACTCCTGAGAGCCAAAAGAACAACAGGGGCTAAAGAACAAGCGTCCGTCGCCGTCTGATGACGTCAACTCTAGGCAAATACGTCTTAAAGGTACACCTCCCAACCAATTTCGACTGTTACATGTTTTGATACTGACTGCTTATCTGGGAATAATAATTCCATGTTTTTACGACCTGGGTCTTATTTTCGTCGTTTTTTTTCCATCATACATATCAGTTATGACGTCATTTTACTCACCAACTTCATTCAGTAGATTTTGGACACGGGGCGACTGCTGGACTCAGCTTTACAACGGTCCACGCGTTTACATGTAGTTAGGCCATGTATCTGGACTACTGTGGTTGTCCCAGTACACAAGAACCGGGGGAGAATCGATTTATTAACGGGAGTATGTCCGACCCCGGTACGGCAGATGGCGATATGCCCCCTTTCAGCTGGTTGCTATTGGATGAAAGACCGCCGCGGGGCCCATGGAGCATGCGCAGAACGCCTAGGCCAGTTCGGGGCCCGATTAAAGCGTATACATGCCAGAGTGAATCCATCCCAACCGCGTCATCTAGGTGTGTTAGTCCCACTTCCAGAAATTTCGATTTAGAACGATTTCAGTCGGAGTAACATGTTTACGTGAATTTTAAAAGTCCAGTTTTAGTCGGACTAACAATAACCTGACTTCTTCTAACATCATGTAAACGTAGTCATTGTCTTATGGGACAACTGAACATGAGCACCAGACAACAAGTTTCCACAAGCCCAATTTAACCCAATTATCTAAACCACGTCAGAGGTGAAACTACCATATATGCAGGTAATGCAGCGGCACTGGGGCCCACACCAGTTTAGGGCCTCGACAAACGCACCTCTCTTTATCTCGCCACTGTCATATCAAACATCTCGAGCACCGAGTCTACGGTATACGGTATGTTCAAAATGTCTTTATGCATGCTCAATAGGTTGAATCAGTTCATGTGGACACAACGTCTATTGAGAGAAACGTTTTCATCACTCACCTAAGTGACCTCTGCAGTCTCAACTGACTGCAGATATCCCCACCCTTATAAACAATACAGTGGTATAATGACCGAAACCAACAATTGGCTTCATATGCAAATTGCTGTGAGCATTAACTAGAGTTTCAATGGCCATGTGTACTGTTCACAGAGGATTGGGGAATAGTTGCAATCACAGCATTGGAAAATGGTGACAGATGTACTCTGGGAAAAAACAGACGCTGGTCAAGGAGATGGCACAACACAGGAGAACCAGGACTCCGCAGTCTGCACCCATCTACAGGCTAGTGACCACTCTTTCAAGGAGTTGTTCCTTCCTTGATAGGAAGGAACAAGCTGGTTTGAGGATCCTGTTTGTGGACTTCATCTCAACGTTCAACATCATCATCCCAGACATCCTCCACTCCAAATGCACCTGGCTCACTGTACCAGCTCCCATCTGCCAGTGGATTAAAAACTTGCCGACAGACAGGAGGCAGCAGGTGAAGCTGGGGAAAATCACATCCAGCATCCGGACAATCAGCACTGGCGCCCCCCAGGGATGTATGTTCTCCCCTCTACTCTTCTCCATCTACACAAATGATTGCACCTCAGATGACCCGTCTGTTAAACTCCTGAAGTTTGCGGATGACACAACCATCACTGGCCTTATCTGGGATGGTGACGACTCTGCATATAGATGGGAGGTTGATCATCTGGCCCTCTGGTGCGGCCATAACAACCTGGAGCTGAACACATTCAAAACAGTGGAGATGACAGTGGACTTCAGGAGGAGCCCCCCACCACCACCACCACCATTCTCAACAGCACAGTGTCTACAGTGAAAACCTATAGATTTCGGGCTCCAAAATTTCCTAAGACCCAAGATGGACACACAATCATCAAAAAGGCCCAGCAGAGGATGTACTTCCTCCGGCAGCTCAAGAAATTCAAGTTGCCTTAGGAACTGTTGATTCAGTTCTACACTGCAATAATCCAGTTTATCCTCTGCACATCCATCACTGTCAGGTTTGGATCGGGCACCTAACAGGACAGGCACAGACTACAACAGACAGTCAGGACTGCAGAGAAAATCATTGGTGCCGACCTGCCCTCCATTCAGGACTTATACACCTCCAGACTCAGGAAACGGGCAGGCAACATCACTGCATACCCATCACACCCTGGTCACAACCTGTTCCAACTCCTCTCCTCTGGCAGGCGCTACAGAGCACTGTACCCGAAAATAGCCAGACATAAAAACAGTTTGTTTCCGCGGGCTGTCATTCAAATGAACGCCTAACACTGTCAATAAATCCAACCATGTTGTATATACCGTACTGTACTTTGTACGTATACTGGTACACTATGTCATGTTCATCTACCTCAGGTACATATGTAAGTAACCTGCTAACATCTGCTTCAGCATCTCTGATATACTCTCTGCACCACTGCACTTTATCACCTCTTATTTCACCTGTGTAAGTCAATCCTTGTGTATATATCTGAAGATTGTTGTGTTGTTATTCTATGTTAAGTACACTAAGAGCCACAAAACCGGAGTCAAATTCCATATATGTGCAAACCTACATGGCAAATAAACATGGTTCTAATTGAATGGGGAGTCATAAAGGCCATCTATGTGAAGAGGAAACGACCATCCCTGAACCGGGGGGGGGGGGGGGCTAAGAGTACATCTGTCGCCATCTTGCAATGCTGTGATTGTAACTATTCCCCAATGGTCATGCCAATTTGCATATAAAACCAATCGTTGGTTTGGGTCGTTATGCCACTGTGTTGTTTGTAAGGGTGGGACACCTGCAGCCAGGTGAGACTGAAGAGGTCACTTAGAGGAAAGATGAAACGTTTCTGTCGAACGTTCTGTCCAGATGAACCGATTCAACTTTCCATGGTATGTTCAAAAATGTGCAAAGTGTGCCTGTGCATAATTATGGACATGCGCACTAATGCGTAGCAAATTCCACACAGAAGAGTTAGCTAGCTGGTGATGTGAGTAGAACTTTTTATTGATTTGACCAATAATCAACCTACACACGTGGGTTTTATGTTTATAAGGCCTATGCGCAGACATGAATGATGTCAGTGTGCAGGTGTACTGTCACCGATGTTTTCATCTGTTATGGTGCTCCAGCACCAGATGTTCTCAGCAGGCTAGTCTACCACTGGCTTGGCCTTGCTATCACGACTCTTGGATAGCACGGCGCTCTGTTCTCCTAGTATCATTTAATTTAGGGAGGATAATTCTCACATTGTTCCTGCATGACCTCCCCTCTAAATTCTGACACTTATCGGATGGGAAAGACACCTGTTTAGTGAGACTTTGTAGCTTGTGCTCCAGGGATCGTCCACAGTTCAAGCAAGGAAAATATGTCTTTCACAGTCTTGCTAAAATTCATTATTCCAGCTGCCAGACTGGTTTCCTCCCACAGTCCGAAGACGTAGGTCAGGTGAATCGGCCGTACTAAATTGTCCCTAGGTGTGAATGTGTGTGTCAGCCCTGTGATGGCGTGGCGGTCTGTCCAGGGTGTCTCCCCACCTGCTGCCCAATGACTGCTGGGATAGGCTCCAGCATCCCCGCGACCCTGAGAGCAGGATAAGTGGTTTGGATAATGGATGGATGGATGGATTTCATTTAGGCGTCAACTGTGCAGTGCATTTATTTTGCTGTTACTGGTCATTTTAAAGCTGCGTGCTTTCACTTCTTTCATTCACTCCTGACATGAGGTGATGTTAAGCCTGACTTTGATGGGCAGGCCGGGGCCGCCGTCACCATCTTGCATTGGGGCCCGGCCCTGACTCGTTACGCCCGTGAACTGCGTATTTAGAGATGAAAACCAAAGTGAACATTAAAAGTTATCAGGAATCAGGAACACTATTTGTCGTCTCCCCCAGCCCACAGCAGTGCAACACAAAGACAAAACACATATCAAAAAATTACAAGAACTTCAAGAACACACACACTAACACATATATCCAAAATACACACACACACACACAAAAAAAAATCACTGTCCAAGGGAACGAACGCCAGCCCAGATGACTGTCGGAACTGCCGGTCTGAATGGGCTGGCAGTTAGCTTAGCCTGTCCCGCTTCCACGTCCTGTCAGACCACCCTCGGTGCTTCCTCCCTGTGCGCAGCTCCAGGCAGGGGCTGTGGTCCCTGGGCCCACAGGACGCAGCATGCCATCCAGCGCTAGCTCTCCCAGCCAGACACCCTCGACACACCTCCCCGCACTCCTCACAATGACATCAAAAACACAACAGTGAACACCAGGCGAGGCCACTGCTAGACCACCCTCGGTGTTATTGGAACTACCGGTCTGCATGGGCTAGCAGTTAGCTTAGCCCGCCCCGCTTCCACATCCTGTCAGACCGCCCTCGACGTTTCTTCCTCGGGGCCCAGCTCCAGGCAGGGGCTGTGGTCCCCAGGCCCACAGTATGAAGCAGACCAAGTTCTCCCATCCAGCGCCAGCTCTCCCAGCCATCAAACGAAGACAAAACTTAAAACGCACACATGGGCAAAGACACTGCATGGACGGTACTGGGCGAGGCCACCGCAAACGTGAATTCGTGCCGCCATCTGATGTGAAATGTCCAATATGATCAATGGTGGACGACATGGCTGATGTACTTCCTGGTTCAGCCTGCAGGAAGTAGCAGCCTATACTTACCACAGGCAGTAGTAACATCCATAAACTAGCCAGCCAGCACAAAAGAGAAGTCACAGATGATGGACAGTCATGGACACAGTCTGACTGAGACACTAGGGGGGGGGGGGTTTGTTGTTTAAAGACTCCTGTTCACTTGTCCCATAAGACAGCGTTGCAAAGCTGAGTCCAGTGGTGGTCCATGTCCAACATCTACGGAATGACCCAGTAAAACCACAGTCTTGTACTGCTTGTTAACTGGGAGACTTCTAGCTTTGTTTACTGAGTTGCATCAGTGGAGCATTTGGAGTTTCTGTGCCTTGCTCAGGGGCACTATGTTGGTTGTAATCTTGGGAAGAAAAGTGAGGGGGGGGTTGTTGAGGGATCCGACATTGTGTCCAGCAGAGGGCGAGATTTGCCCCCCCTCCCCCCTTCACCACGCCTTAGAGGAGCATCCTGGGTCTGGTCTCGGCTGGTCGAATTACACAACAGTCTCTCCTGGAATCTGAGGGGTGGGTGTGTGTGTGCGTGTGTGTTTGTATGCTTCCCCATCACACTACACCCTTTGTGTTCCTGCCTCAAGCCCATGAGCAGGTGCAACAGCTGAGAAACGACAACTGCTGCATCTCCAGCCACTCCGGTCCTGCCTGTACTAATATGGACTCAGGTCCCGCGTCCCTCAGCTGTGATGCCCAGGAAACACACAGCAGCCTTATTACACAGTCAGGCGAGACCACGGGGCCATTTAAATGGGCGATGTGGGATCACGGCTATATGACCCACCGATGTGTCTTTGAGCGAGCAATTGTGCTCCGTCGAGCTGTTGCTGTCTAGGGTGACCTCTGTCCTTTGAAGACTGCATGTAGGAGGTGCCGAGAAAAAGAGAATTTATTAACGGGAAACGACAGAGTATCACATTGATGTTGTATGGCTTTATGTACACACACACACACACACACACACACACACACACACACACACACACACACACACACACACACACACTCATGCAGGAGGTCTATACGAAGATCACAAAAAGACTTTTGATCTGTTCACATAGTTTTTGGTGTTTCTCATAGTTTCAAAACATCCATATTTGTTATTTGATTCCGTTTCTGGTGTGGGAAGATGGCGGCACCAATTAACGTCTGCAGCGGCCTCACCCAGTGCTGGTGTCAGAAGATGACGGCGGGGATTCACATTTGCGGCGGCCTCACCCGTACCGTCCATGCAGTGTCTTTGTCCACGCCTGCGTCTAAGTTTTGTCTTCGTTTGATGGCTGGGAGAGCGGGGCAGGCTCAGTTAACTGCTAGCCCATGCAGACCGGCAGTTCCAATAACGCCGAGGGTGGTCTGGCGACGGCCTCAACTGGAATGGACTGTGGTGTTTTGATGTCGTCAGGAGGAGTGCGGGGAGGTGTGTCGAGGCTGTCTGGCTGGGAGAGCTGGTGCTGGATCGGCTGGGAGAGCCGGTGGGCCCGGGGACCACAGCCCCTGCCTGGAGCTGGGCCCCGAGGAAGAAACGTCGAGGGCGGTCTGACAGGATGTGGAAGCGGGGCGGGCTAAGCTAACTGCTAGCCCATGCAGACCGGTGGTTCCGACAGTCATGCTGGCTGGCATTCGTTCCCTTGGACAGTGATTTTTTTTTGTTTAGTTTGGATATGTGTTAGTATGGGTATGTGTGTTAGTTTGGGTATGTGTGTTGTTTTAGTTTTTGGTTGTGTTTTGTCTTTGTGTTGTACTGCTGTGGGCTGGGGGAAACAGCATTTCGTTTCATTTCATGTACAAAAGTGCATGAAGTGAAATGACAAAGTGTTCCTGATTCCTGATTGTATAACCGAGACCAGGCTGTTAAAGATTCTAATATTCTCCATAAATACAAAATAAACTTTAGCTTCTTCAGCTTTTATTTATGCACTTTAGTCTCGTCGTAGTCCTTGATCGTCCCACAACAGGTCGCCGCCAGGCTACCCCAGACACACGGAGTTGTATCATATCAGTAAGTCTGATTACCATCACACTTCACAGAGATACTGAATTAAACGCTGTTTTGCTGAGCGATCCTGAGATAAACAGATGTACGATGGAGCCTTTCCCATCCCGGCCGCCAAGGAGGAGCTGACGCGGAGGGCACTTTTCCCTCACCAAAACTATTTACCAGCTAACCCGGTTTGGCGGGACGCCTTGGCTTCGACGGGACAAGCCCAGCGGAGGACGGGCCCCGAGCCACATCACAAGGCCACGACAAACCCAGAGTCATGACAGCTATTTCAATCTGCCTCAGCCGGCTCCCATCTGCTCACTTCACACCAGACCGGACTCGCAAGACATGAAGAAGAAAAACCCCGACATTCACAAACTCCTTCATCCGATTTGTGTTTGTCTTAAGAATCAGAATCAGAAACACTGTCGTTTCCCCAGCCTACAGCAGTGCAACACAAAGACAGAAACACACATCTAAAAACTACAAGAACACACATACCCAAACTAACACATATCGAAACTAAACAAAAAAAATCACTACCCAGGGGTACGAACGCCAGCCAGGATGACTGTCAGAACTGCCGGCCTGCATGGGCTAGCAGTTAGCTTAGCCTGCCCCGATTACGAATCCTGTCAGACCACCCTCGGTGTTTCCTCTTCGGGTACAGCTCCGGTCAGGGCCGTGGCCCCTGGACCCACAGGATGCAGCAGACCAAGCTCTCTCAGCCAATCCAGCACCAGCTCTCCCGGCCACCAAACAAAGACAAACTTAGATGCAGACATGGACAAAGACACTGCATGGACGGTACTGGGTGAGGCCGCCGCAAACGTGACTTCGTGCTGCCATCTTCCCGCACCGGAAGCGGTGATGTTATAATGCGATGTTATATGGGGATGTTAAGTTACAAAAAGTGCCAGAAAAGAGGAGGCGGAGGCGGGGAGGGGGGAACAAGAAGGCCACATAGAGACAGCTGTGTAATGGTAAACAGTAGAAAAGATGATTTGGTTTGACCGTCTTGGTTAAAACAGATTACCTTTACTTCTAAACCCTCCCTAAGTGCTTCTTTATGTTCAAAGTAAGCAAAAGAAAACGCTCAGAACTGTTTCTTCCACCTCTCCAGACAGAGACGTCTGACAAGAAAGAATGAAAGATAAAGACTTATCACAGTCGGACCAAAAGTAATACACCAATACTTTCTAACAGGGTGGCATGGTGGCCCAGTGGTCAGCGTGATCGCTCACAGCAAGAAGGTCCTGGGTTCGAGCCCCGGGGTAGTCCGACCTTGGGAATCGTCCCGGGTCGTCCTCTGTGTGGAGTTTGCATGTTCTCCCTGTGTCTACATGGGTTTCCTCCGGGGGCTCCGGTTTCCTCCCACAGTCCAAAGACATGTAGGTCAGGTAAATCGGCCATACTGAATTGTCCCTAGGTATGAATGTGTGTGTGTGTGTGTGTGTGGGCCCTGTGTGATGGCCCGGCGGCCTGACCAGGGTGTCTCCCCGCCTGCCGCCCAGTGACTGCTGGAATAGGCTCCAGCATCCCCGTGACCCTGAGAGCAGGATAAGCAGCTTGGATAATGGATGGATGGATGGATGGATGGATGAATGGATCATTTCTAACATAAATGATAACTCAGCTCATCTACGGTCTCTTCCTGTTGGGGGAAGAAAGTGTATATGAGAGGTAGAATTCTGTATTTCTATTTTCCTCTTTTAAAAGAGCTCCGTCGTGTTTCTGTCATGATCTCGTCGAACACAGCTAGCCAATCAGATTAGCTCATCCACATGACTACCACATGCCTCCTCCGATACAATTTTTTCTATCTGGGGATCATAAACCTAAATATAATTTCTGATTTTGGTCTGCCTGTAATAAATGGTCGGAGGGAACGGGGTGGAAGTGAAGTCGGTGGTGTGTTGTGTAGCGGTGGTGTATTGCAGTAATCTGTGCAGGCCTGTGTAAGACTCGGCAACTATGTGGCGTTGCTTCGGCATGTGAACACTCTCGCTGTGCGGCTGGTATGCAGACAGCTGCCAGGCGATGATACCACACATACAGGTCCCTCCGGACCCCCACCCGCCTGCCGACCTGGGGGCCATTTAAACTTTAAAGGGCCAAAAGCAGACAGCTGGCTGTGCGTGTGTGTACATGTATGCAGTCCTGTGTTTCAGTAACACAGTAGACTCAGTAGGACCTGAGGTCGCCTTCCTTCCTGCTAAAGAGCTGGTCGAGAACATCGTCTGTCTTGTAAAACTGATCCACAAGGCTTCAGCCGGAGGGTTTTTCACTGACTATTCTGTGTGTGTGTGAGTGTGTGTCAGCATTACCTGCCGTCTCACTTCACCAGGTTGGACTATCAGAAGTGTTTCGACAAGAGGAAACTTTGAACTCTTTGGGATATAAAATCCTGGATCGACAGCCGTTTGATTCTCTGGCCGACTTGCGTTCGCTTGCCTCAGTTTCACCATGGGCGCGTTCATCGCCAAGATGCTCCTGCCGACCGTGAGCAGCCTGGTGTTTCTGCCGGCCGCCAGCGTGGCCGCCAAGAGGGGCTTCCACATGGAGGCCATGGTCTACTTCTTCACCATGTTCTTCACCGCGGTAAGAAACCACACCGATGGTCACCACACCTGAGCACCGCCGCCATCTGTTCTGCCTTTACGTGCTGGGGGAGGACGCTGTGGCGACCGCACACCAGCTGAACGGCGGTCTGATGTGACCCTGCTGTCCAGTAAAGCTCACCGGGATCAGATCCAGACACCCATGACCCTGAATTTGAATGAGTGTGTACAGATAACAGATGGATGTTAGCGTGGGTTCATACACAGTGTTAACGAGGACTTCCCAATGCCCCTTTCCACTACATGGTACCGGCTCGGCTTGGCTCACAGTGTTGTTTTCCATTACCGTAATGGTACCGCTTCAGTCTGCACTGGTTTTGGTACCCGCTCCAGTTTTTTTGGAACCTCGACAAAGGTGGTACCAGAAAAGTGGTAACCGTTACCAAAATGCCGGTACTTTCCAGTAATGGAAAACCAAAAAGTCGAGTCGAGTTGAGCCGGTACCATGTAGTGGAGAAGGGGCGTAAGAGTTTGAAGGGTGGTTTACTCGGGTGTATACACCTTATTTTGCTTCATCTCAAGGTCTTGGTTTGCCGGTTTTCCTTTGCAGTTGAGTTAGTGGCACCGTTTGGTCACACGGAGGTTGTGAGTTGATGACGAATATTAACAATTTGAAGTTAAAATGAATAAATAAAATCGGCAATCACTGTGTTTGCTGTGTGGTCATGCCTACGAAGCTGGAACTCACCAAATCTGCCACCAAAAATAATCTGATTATGAACTTTAACCTCGACTAATCCAAGACTTCTATAGACACGGAGGTCAGACTGGAAAGATTTATTCTTTTTTATCGCCCGGCCTTGAAACACGAACCCTGTTAAAACCAGAAACCGTTCTGTTCCACTTTCTTATGGCGGTGAGGTCAGTACTGTGACTTCTACTTTTACACCAGATCTACCACGCGTGTGACGGGCCGGGGCTGTCCATCCTGTGTTTCATGAAGTACGACATCCTGGAATACTTCAGCGTGTACGGGACCGCTCTCTCCATGTGGGTCACACTCATCGGTGAGTATTACCATCCATACACAGATATGTATGTATTTATATGTGGTCATATTTTGGATTTCAGTGTAAGATGCAGATCCTATAAGATCCCCAGCCCACAGCACTGCAACACAAAGACAAAAACACACATCCAAACTACAAAAACACACATACCCAAACTACAAAAAACTACAAAAACACATGTATCCAGCACTGTCCAAGAGAGCGAACTGCCGGCCTGCATGGGCTAGCAGTTAGCTTAGCCTGCCCCGTTTCGTCATCCTGTCAGTCTGCCCTAGGCATTTCCTCCTCAAGCGCAGCTCCAAGCAGGGCCATGGTCCCTGGGCCCACCGGATGCAGCAGACCAGGCTCCCCTGGCCGATGCAACGCCAGCTCTCCCAGCCAGACACCTTCGACAAACCTCACCGCACCCCACACGACGACACCAAAAACACAGTCAAGGCTAGGCGAGGCCGCCGCCAGACTGCCTCGGTGTTATCAGAACTGACGGTCTGCATGGGCTAGCAGTTAGCTTAGCCTGCCCCACTTCCACATCCTGTCCGACCGGTGTTTCCTCCTCGAGCGCAACTCCAAGCAGGGCCATGGTCCCTGGGCCCACCGGATGCAGCAGACCAGGCTCCCCTGGCCGATGCAACGCCAGCTCTCCCAGCCAGACACCTTCGACAAACCTCACCGCACCCCACACGACGACACCAAAAACACAGTCAAGGCTAGGCGAGGCCGCCGCCAGACTGCCTCGGTGTTATCAGAACTGACGGTCTGCATGGGCTAGCAGTTGACTTAGCCTGCCCCACTTCCACATCCTGTCAGACCGGTGTTTCCTCCTCGGGCGCAGCTCCAAGCAGGGCCGTGGTCCCTGGGCCCACAAGATGTAGCAGACCAAGCTCTCCCAGCCGATCCAGCGCCAGCTCTCCCAGCCATCAAACAAAGACAAGCTTAGATGCAGACGTGGACAAAGACACTGCATGGACGGTACTGGGTGAGACCGCCACAAACCTGAATTCGCGCCGCCATCTTCCCACACCGGAAGCGGAAGTCACATGTGCAGTACTCCATGAACCACACACAATGATGTGTATGACTGACCGTACCAGTTAGCGATATGGTCCTGAGGCTGAACGGTGACAGGCAGAGGTGGACAACCCGGCTTTAGAAAGTAAAAGTCCTGCCACATATTTGTTCCACCCATACAAACACCACACCAGCTGACTTTATTCAGCACAACTCTTCAGCCAGGCAGAGGGACATAACAATGTTTTGTTAACGGCTAGGACAAATACATGGTAGGACTTTTACTTTCTGAAACCAGGGTGTCCACCTCTGGTGACAGGTTCAATTCCCGTGGAAGCGGCTAGCATCGCCATCTGCAGCCAAATGTCCTTTTACTTGATACAGGAGGTTGAAACACCAAAGTGAGCCACCATACATACCTCTCCGTGGATAAACACACCAACCACAGGCTGAAAATGTAACGATGGAGAATCTTTTGTCATCAAGAGGGATTCAGACACGAGTTAAGCCAGATGGCCGTCACTGGTCCTTCTAGTTTTAATTCAGTCTGGTCAACATACGCCCAACATGACAACACATGGACCCGCGAGATACGTCGGAGCGCACAGGCTCCCGTTTTAGTTGTCACATTACATTCACACATGAAGCTTTGAACTACCATCACATGAACACATGCTGACACCACGTGTTGTGTCAGTGAGCACCTCTGACATGTGTTCATATGACTACACACACACACACACACACACACACACACACACACACACACACACACACACACACACACACACACACACACACACACACACACACACAGAGCCTCACATAAGGGTTTGAAACCTCCTGATGCCTGGCTCCTGGGCTTCATAATGTGCTGCCTAGCAGGTAAAACATCATCTTTAAAATCTAATTTCTGGGGCGTTTTGGGGTGGTCTATTCTGTTGCCTTACAACACGGGGATCACTGGTTCAAATCCCTGTGTTACCAACGGCTTGGTCGGGCATCCCTACAGACACAATTGGCCGTGTCTGCAGGTGGGAAGTTGGGTGTGGGTATATGTCCTGGTCACTGCACTAGCGCCTCCTCTGGTCAGTCGGGGCCCCTGTTCAGGGGGGAGTGGGAACTGGGGGTAATAGCGTGATCCTCCCAGGCGCTACGTCCCCCTGGTGAAACTCCTCACTGTCAGGGGAAAAGAAGCGGCTGGCGACTCCACATGTATCGGAGGAGGCATGTGGCAGTCAGCAGCCCTCCCCGGATCAGCAGAGGGGGTGGAGCAGCGACCGGGACGGCTCGGAAGAGTGGGGTAATTGTCCAAGTACAATTGGGGGGAAAAAGGGAGGGGGAAATCCAAAATTTTTTTTTTATTTTTCTTTGCTTTATTCCCCATCACTACTGGTTTTGTTGTGTGGCTCACCTCATCAGATCGGCTTCTGCCGCCAGCAAGAAATCTACCCACACACCTTAGACCTGAACCTGACTGGAAGTCCTGTCTCTCTAATGTGTTTTTCCTGTCTGTTGCAGCGCTGGGAGATTTTGACGAGCCCCAACGGTCCAGCATCACCATGTTTGGAGTGCTGACCATCGCAGTGAGGATCTACCAGGACCGCTGGGGATACGGGATCTTCTCCGGACCGATCGGGTCAGCTGTCTTCATCATCAGCGTCAAATGGGTGAGCGGGTTTGGGGAAACAGGAAAGGAAATCAGTGGTAAAAACGGGTCATGGGGCATCCGGATAGTGTGGCAGTCTATTCCGCTGCCTACCAACATGGGGCTCGCCGGTTCGAATCCCTGTGTAACATCCACCTTGGTCAGGCGTCCCTACAGACACAACTGGCCGTGTCTGCGGGTGGGAAGCCGGATGTGGGTATGTGTCCTGATCGCTGCACTAGCGCCTCCTCTGGTCGGTCGGGGAACCTGATCCTCCCACGCACTACGTCCCCTGGTGAAACTCCTCGCTGTCAAGGGGAAAAGAAGCGGCTGGTGACGCCACATGTATCGGAGGAGGCATGTGGTAGTCTGCAGCCCTCCCCGGATTGGCAGAGGGGGTGACCCAGATAGCATCCGGATTTGGGCCACTTCAGGCAATGATGTGGCACTGATGGCCTTCCCCAGATAGCAAAATTGCTGTGGCCCAGACCCGTCCCACACCCAACACTTCATCCGGCCCACATACCACGTGGAATAATGGCACTTGGGCGGTCCGCTCCTGTTTGCCAGATCTGGGTCAGAACCAAGCCATAGCAATGCCGCATGTGCCACATATTTGCCAAAGGTGGCCCATATTTGTTTTGTGATATTTGGGCCATATTCACCATTTACCACACGGGCCACTTCAGGGTCACATCCAGATCACATGTTGCTGGGAGCACCGCATCTTTGCCAACAAGGCCCACATTTGATTTGGCATATTTGGGCCATATTTGCTATTATACATGTGGGCCACTTCAGGCTCACATCCATTTTGTCAGGGCCAGAAGAAGGCCATCATTGCCGCATCATTGCCTGAAGTGGCCCACATCCGGATTCTATCCGGGTCTGGCCCTGACAAAATGGATGTGAACCTGAAGTGGCCCACACGTGTAATAACAAAAATGGCCCAAATATGCCAAATCAAATATGGGCCACCTTTGGCAAACATGTGGCACATGCTGCATTGCTATGGCTTGTTTCTGGCCCAGATCTGGCAAACAGGAGCGGACCGCCCAAGTGCCATTATTCAACGTGGTATGTGGCCCAGATGAAGTGTTGGGTGTGGGACGGGTCTGGGCCACAGCAATTTTGCTATATGGGGGAGCAGCGACCAGGACTGCTCAAAAAATAGGGTAATTGGCTAAGTACAATTGGGGAGAAAAAGGGGGGAAATAAAAAAAAAGCGGGTCATTACAGGGCCAAGTCTGGTGAATTGTGTTCATCAGATTCAGTCCATTAAGGGTTTTTCTGCGAATGAGATTCAGTTTATCAAAAGAAGGTTTTCCCTTCTTCTTCTTTTCTTCTATTTCCTCATCAAATGTTCTTCTCCACCACATTGTTTGAGGGTGGTCTCGACAGCCCGTCCCCTCCGTCTGAATGTCTCGTTTGTCTGATATTTAAGCTGCAGAAGATGAAAGACATCAGGGCGGTGTATCCGGAGAAGAGCGTTTACACCCAGCAGGTCGGTCCTGGATGCTGCTTCGGGGCTCTGGCTCTGATGCTGCGCTTTTACTTTGAGGTGGGTTTCACTTCGGTCTGCTCTGTTTGGTCTTTTTCTTGTTGTTTTTTAAACCCAAAATTGGATCTTTTTACTCAGCTCGCAGGGTGTCTTGTGTGAACCAGCCTCTGAATATGCTACAGACTACTAATGCATCACTTATCAACGGACACGTGCACCAATTTCTCAACAATATGATGAGATGAGCTTTAATTTAGGAAAAAGTCACCAAGTAATGAATATTTCCACAGACTTCAGCCTCAGAGGGTGGTGACTATGAGCCAGCCCAGTCTCAAGGACAAAACGTTTGTCTGCAAATTTTTTGGACTTCCCAAAATACACCAACAGACCCGAATCCAACACAACCAGCCTCCCAGATCCTTAACCTGACTTTAACCACACCAAACCCAAACCTAGCCATGTGTAATGCAATAGTACTGAAGCAGATGATCTGAGTGAATGTCCTGAAGAGGGTAATTCATCAGTCTGTTGAAAGACATCATATGCAAGAGAATGTGACTTGATATGGCGACATGTCTCATGAGGCCAGATGTCGGTTTATACAGTGTAACGTATTGTATTCTCACAGTGTGTCCGTTGATTTCATTGTTGGACTTCTTGGATGTTTTGTTTCTTAAGAAGGTTAACGGATTTCCCCCAGCCGATCGGTTCATCAGTGAAACAGCAACTCACAAACACAACGCATCGAAATGTCTGTTTGTTGGGTGTCCGGGTGGCGTAGCGGTCTATTCTGTTGCCTAGCAACACGGGGATCGCCGGTTCGAATCCCCATGTTACCTCTGGCTTGGTCGGGCGCCTCTACAGACACAACTGTAGGGCTGTGTATTGGCGAGAATCTGGCGATACGATACGTATCACGATACAGGGGTTACGATTCAATATACCGCGATATATCGCAATACTGTAAGAAAGGTGATATATTGCGGTTTCATAGGCCTGTGTTCTTTGTGCTTATGCTACTTCCTGTCTCAGTTTACGTTGTTGAGTTGGAGTGGAAGAGTCAAATGGCAGAAGAAAGATTACAACACTGTTATCTAGCGGTCATGGGGTTACATACAACACAACATGTTTGTCACGAACCTTTACATGTAAACAATTAAAAGTCGATACGGTGGTTCTGAGAATCGATACAGTATCACAAAAGATAATGTAGTGATACTCCAGTGCATCGATATTTTCGAACACCACAACACAATTTGCCATGTCTGCGGGTGGGAAGCCGGATGTGGGTATGTGTCCTGGTCGCTGCATTAGCGCTTCCTCTGGTCGGTCGGGGCGCCTGTTTGGGGGGAGGGGGAAATGGGGGGGAATAACGTCCCCCTGGTGAAACTCCTCACTGTCAGGTGAAAAGAAGCAGCTGGCGACTCCCCATGTATCGGAGGAGGCATGTGGTAGTCTGCAGCCCTCCCCGGATCAGCAGAGGGGGTGGAGCAGAGACCGGGATGGATCGGAAAAGTGGGGTAATTGGCCAGGTACAATTGGGGAGAAAATGGGAGGGGGGGATGTCTGTTTGTCCCTGGTTACACGTTGTAATGTTCATACTCGGTTGTATGAAAATGTGAAACACGGATGTGTAGCAAAATTTAACTGGTTTGTTTTTGGCTTTTAAATAACAACAATAAATATAACATACGATAGATATCACAGAACCTCAGAAAACTACTGTAGAAAGATTTTTTTAAAAACAAAGTCGTAGAGGCATCATGCCTCTATGAAGGGTCTAAGGACAGGATGTTGTGTTGCTGTCAAGCCCACTTGTGATATCGGGCTACACAAATAAAATTGACTTGACTTGACTAGAGGCAAGTACAAAGGAGTAGACATGTGTAGAAGGTTGGTGTTGTCTGCATATAGTACTGCTGTATGTCTTCAGTGCTAGACGCTCACAGCCACTCTCCTGTTTCAGGAGTGGGACTACACCTATGTGCACAGCTTCTACCACCTGTCTCTGGCTGTGTCCTTCATCCTGCTCCTTCCCAAGAGGAACCGCTACGCCGGGGACGACCACAACGCTGCCAAGCTCAGCTGTCTGGCCCTCTGCTGCTGTGTGAGAAACCTTTAATATCCCCACCACACACCACACAGGACCCATGAGCACCGTCACAGTGGATGGCAGCGCAGACAGCAGCTATGTCTCCATACAAATGTCAAGTGCATGTTTTAGAGAAGATTTCTAAAGTCTCTGGACTGTGGGAGGAAACCAGAGCACCCGGAGGAAACCCACGCAGACATGGGGAGAACATGCAAACTCCACGAAGAGGACAACTTGGGACGACTCCCCAAGGTTGCACTACCCTGGGGCTCGAACCCAGGACCTTCTTGCTGGGTTTCCTCCAGGTGCTCTGGTTTCCTCCCACAGTCCAAAGACATGTAGGTCAGCTGAATCGGCCATACTAAATTGTGAATGTGTGTGTGTGGGGGGGCCTGTGATGGCCTGGCGGCCTGTCCAGGGTGTCTCCCTGCCTGCTGCCCAATGACTGCTGGGATAGGCTCCAGCATGCCCATGATCCTGAGAGCAGGATAAGCGGTTTGGATAATGGATGGATGGATGGATGGATGCGAATTAGATGCGTTTCCATCAGGTCTGTCTATGTGAGTAAATCACTGAACATAGTTTTATGTGTCCTATATGTGTTATGTCCATACTTCAACACCCACCAGAGAGATGGACCAGTTAGAATGAAGACACATCGCCTACCAACACAGGGATCGGCAGTCTGAATCCCCGTGTTACCTCTGGCTTGGTCGGGCGTCCCTACAGACACAATTGGCCGTGTCTGCGGGTAGGAAGCCAGATGTGGGTATGTGTCCTGGTCGCTGCAGTAGCGCCTCCTCTGGTCAGTCGGGGCGCCTTTTCAGGGGGGAGGGGGAACAGTGTGATCCTCCCATGTGCTACATCACCCCGGTGAAACTCCTCACTGTCAGATGAAAAGAAGCGGCTGGCGACTCCACATGTATTGGAGGAGGCATGTGGTAGTCTGCAGCCCTCCCGGATCAGCAGAGGAGGTGGACCAGCAACCGGGATGGCTCGGAAGAGTGGGGTAATTGGCCAGATACAATTAGGGGTAAAAATCCAAAAAAAATAAAGATTTTAAAGAATAAAATAAAAGGTCAGAGGCAACTGAGGTCAAAGTTGAAATAATTTGAACTTTGAACGCGTCGCTCGTTAGCAGTCTCAAGCAGCACGCCACAACAAGGGTAGCACTTCCGCCTACTTGGGTGCCACCACTCTCCCCATAGGAAAACTGGCACAGCGGGTACAGAGCGGTTTTACCATGTCAGCACCTTCACTTTCTCTTTCTCTCTTTCCACTTTATCCTCCCTGTATCTCTTCAATTTCCCCTCCGACTGAAAAACTACAAAAACAAAGGTCAACACGCCTTTTTTTTATAAATATGGCTGACGTTCCCTCCTCTTAATAGGGTAAAGATGAGTTCTCCTCATTGCTCCTAATGTCAAAAAACCTAATTTCTGTCACCTTTGAGTCTGTCCCCAGACAGCATCCGGATGTGGGCCACTTCAGGCAGTGATGCAGCACTGATGGCCTCCTTCTGGCCCGGACAAAATGGATGTGAGCCTGAAATGGCAAAGATGCGGTGCTCTCGGCAACATGTAATCTAGATGTGGCCCTGAAGTGACCTGTGTGGTAAATGGTGAATATGGCCCAAATATCACAAAACAAATATGGGCCACCTTTGGCAAATAAGTTTGCACATGTGGCATTGCTATGGCTTGGTTCTGGCCCAGATCTGGCAAACAGAAGTGGACCGCCCAAGTGCCATCATTCCACATGGTATGTGGGCTGGATGAAGTGTCGGGTGTGGGACGGGTCCGGGCCACAGCAATTTTGCTATCTGGGTCTGGCTTCACTTATGTTATGTTTCAACACAGCCTATGACATCATACAGGGGTAGTCAGTGACATAGCTTGATCTATTGTCAGACAAATGCACAACTATAAACATGTAATTTGGTCACAAAATGCTCACTGGATAACAGTAAAATTAGAGTTATTAGCATTTTGTGACCCTTAAGTAACATTTTGTGCTGTTGTCTTACAACAGAAATATAAACATATGTCAGTAACAACACCTGTATTGTGTCATACATTACGTTGAAACACAAAATAAGTGATCACAATCAGAACTGAGGGTGACAGAAAGTTGGCTTTTTAGCATCGCAGGCGATGGGGAGAACAGATCATTAGCTTACTGAGACAGGCTGGATTACGTTGGCCAGGTTTGTGAACAAGGTCTATAATATCCTAAACTCAATAGTGCGGTGTAGACTGACTGTACGGACTGATCCGAGTTCATTTTGCTCCTGTAGCGGGGGTGCACATATAACTGGTACGCAGGCACACATGTGCAACAAACATCAGAAATGCAGAACGTCAGTTGTTTCAGAAGGTGCGTTTATGGACCAAGCAGCAACACAGCTACTCACAGTATGTTTCTGCTTGTAATGCAGTTCTGATTTTTGGTGCACGTGCCTCACAGCAAGAAGGTCCTGGGTTCGAGCCCCAGGGTAATCCAACCTTGGGGGTCGTCCCGGGTCGTCTTCTGTGTGGAGTTTGCATGTTGTCCCCGTGTCTGTGTGGGTTTCCTCCGGGTGCTCCGGTTTCCTCCCACAGTCCAAAGACATGTAGGTCAGGTGAATCGACCGTACTAAATTGTCCCTAGGTGTGTGTGTGTGTGTGTGTGTGTGTGTGTCAGCCCTGTGTGATGGCCTGGCAACGCGTCCAGGGTGTCTCCCCACCTGCCGCCCAGTGACTGCTGGGATAGGCTCCAGCATCCTGCAACCCTGAGAGCAGGATAAGCGGTTTGGCTAATGGATGGATGGATATATAAGATCTAAGATATAGATTTGGTATGGTTGGTGGCTTAAGCAGTAAAACCCCTGACGCTGGTAGTGTCTGCACAATGCTTTAGGCAGTCATGTACAAATTAGATCAATCTAATGTTTTGGGTTTTTTTTTAAAATTTATTTTCTGCTCTGTCCTCCACCAGACCATGTCCCCTGGTACTACGAAGGAGAAGACAAAGAAGGAGAGGCAGAAGAAGAAGAAGACGGTGTGGACGGTGCCCATGGAGAAACTGTGCAGCACCCCCACCCTGCCGCTGTACCACACGGCCCCGCCATCGCCCGTCAAAGGAATCAGCATCAGCAAGCTGAAGGAGATGAACGGCTGGAAGTGAGACCGCCGGGGTCGCGGGGTCACCAGTGCCACTTGGCATGGCTCGGGGTAAAGGACTTCATAGAAGAAGAAGAGCAACTGCAGGGAGAGAGCTGCGCTGTTAGCAGGGTGGGGCCGCGATACTCCGGCCAGCAGACGAAAACGCCGGGAGATTTAAGACCGGCAGCCACCTCGACAGTAAACCAACCATCTTTCTGCAACTTTTTTTTTTTTATTATCATTATTATTCCAAACGTTTTATTTGTCTGGTAAAATAGTAGAGGTGACAGCTGAACTTTGGAATCCACAACTTACAGCGGGTAAACAAGTGTTTGATCTGTGCCCTGGTTATAAATGACAAAAAACACTTTTCAGCGAGGCGGTTGAGGAGCCCTGAGAGACCGTGGCCGTCTGTCCGCGGTGCCTCTGCAGCGTTCAGGATTCGGCAGCCTTGCTGCTGAAGAACAAACAGAGCAAGGACAGAGAGACGACGGCCGAGACGGGCCAGTAAAACTGACTGGAAAATTTGCGAGAAGCACAAACCGACAGATGGTTTATCTCTCCAAAATATATAAATTGTCTTTTGAAATGGTCCTCAGGGGACTCCCTTCGTCTGCCTCCCCTTCCTCCCCTCCCTCCATCTCCTCTCTCTCTCTCCGTCTCTCTCTCAGAGAAAAGAACTATGTGATTTAATTCATTTATGGGAATTACGAGGCTGTGAAAGTATATTTTAGTGGTTTTATGCGTCCCCCGTCCCCCCCCCCTCGCCCCAGAGGTGTCGAACGTGTCGTCTGGTGCGTCTCGACACCCGAGAGGAAGGGACAGGAGGCCCAGACGCCGGCGTGTCGACAGGCCGGAGCACCTTGACGTGTTTTCTGCTGCGGCAGGTGTGGACTTATGGGTCTATCCATCCAACGAACCTTGGCCATGTCCTCCTTTCCCCCAAACGTATACCCATCAGACGGAAGAATCTCTCCGCTGCAGATCCTCACACATATATATCCTTTATTTATTCCAGCAGCGAGGGCTTGTGTGTTCGACGGGGCTGGTTTTGATGTTGATTTTTCAGGTTTTTTGAAGTAAAATGCTTTTAAATGCAGGTGGTGGTCTGAAGTGGTCTTTTCAGGGGGGGGGGGGGTTTCGGGATCGGGCTCAGCCATTTTCTAGACATTATTATGGCGTGGCCATGCCGACTCTGCAAGAAGCCTGCCATTGAGAAAAATCCTGACTGGCACATACTTCAAGGCCCACTTTAGTCTAATCCAATTCCAGACCCACATATCCTCTTCCACTCTGACGGCAGGACGGCGCAGCGCTCTGCGTCCGCCGCACGTCACCTGCGCGAACACGACCCAAAGATTACAAACGTGTTCCGCGGATCTCAGACAAAACAGTCTACTGCCAAAACGTGAATGAACCCCCCGCCTCTTTCAACCGGGGAGTATGTTGAGCCGGGGCCAAGCCGCCAGCCGTTTGTGCCCAGAGAAAGGTGTTTTTGTCTGGGCTTCGGGGAACCTGGCGATCCAAACGGCATCTCCTGGCCGGCTGCAGCCTCTCCATCCCTGACGGGGGCTGGTAACCCGAGCCTTTTATTGCGTGAGTGTGAAACACTTTTCAGCTTCTTTACGACCGCTGTCTGTTCCGCACCACTTTGCTGAGCGGGGCTGCAGCCCACACACACACACACACACATGCACACACACACGCACACACTTCTTTTTCTATACTTGTGAGGACCCTCATTGACTCCATTCGTCCCCTAGCCCTTAAATCCAACCTTATCCATCAGTTCTACATGACTAACCTTAATCTAATCCTAATCCTAACTTTAACCCCAACCCACATCCCAACCCTAGGACAAACCCTTAACAAAGCGGGGACCGGACAAAATGTCCTCACTCCGAGGGTTAAAAACTTCCCAATTGGTCCTCACAACTGTAGCTGAAGAAGGACACACACACACGCACACGCACACACATCCAGTCTGAGGGAGCTGGTTCACGTTGGGCAGCCCAGCACACTTCAACAGAGTCAACACAATAAGTGTTGATTGACAACGGCATGCATGTGCGCGGTCGTCTCCTCTGCGGTTCCCCAGCGGCATGGAATTTCGGTGGGTATCTAAATAAAATAAAGAAATAACGTCTGAACAAATAAAAAAAAAAAAAAGACTTCACCAGCAGGGTGAAAGAGCTGTTTTTCTCCCAATTATTCCATATTCAGCGGCCCTCTAACGCCAGGGCCTTCACGGAGACAGAGGTGAAAACAGGCTGGATCGATTTTCATTATAGGGCTCAATTAGGCAGAGAAACGCACCGCGTGTAGTGGCTGTGACAGACTGAGGAATGCTGGGTATGTTTGGGTATGTGGGAACTTTCTATGGTGAGAGAGCAGCAAGTGTGTCCAAAGTCCTTTCTCCGTCAGCTGTCGGCTCAGCAGCTGTTAGATGCTGTGAGGAGTCAGCTGTCTGCCGAAGGAAAACCTCCACAAAGCACAAATACACAATCCCACTGCTGACAATGGTACCAAGATCCCACTTTTAAAGCGACATTGTGTACTTTTTATTAATCTGAGATCTCTGGGGCTTCAATACACCACTTAGTTCCACTGCTATCTCCTCCCAATAGCAAAATTGCTGTGGCCCGGACCCGTCCCACACCCGACACTTCATCCGGCCCACATACCATGTGGAATGATGGCACTTGGGCGGTCTGCTCCTGTTTGCCAGATCTGGGCCAGAACCAAGCCATAGCAATGCTGCATGTGCCACATATTTCACATAGGTGGTCCATATTTGTTTTGTGATATTTGGGCCATATTCACCATTTGCCACACAGGCCACTTCAGGGTCACATCCAGATCACATGTTGCCCAGAGCATCTTTGCCAAAAAAAGGCCCACGTTTGATTTGGCATATTTGAGCCATATTTGCTATCATACATGTGGGACACTTCAGGCTCACATCCACTTTGTAAGGGCCAGAAGAAGGCCATCAGTGCTGCATCATTGCCTGTAGTGGCCCACATCCGGATGCTATCTGGGAAAGATCGGTTCCCCCGTTGCCCGCAATGTTAAAAAGACAACTTTCTGTCGCTTTTGATTCCATCTATGGTCACTTATTTTGTGTTCCCATGCAGCGTAAAACACAATACAGGGGTTGTCATCAACATATATTTATGTTTCTGTTGTCAGACATCTATAAAAAGTGATTTGATCAAGGGTCACAAAATGCCAACTGGCTCACCAAAGCTAATGGTAATTTCAGGGGCTGTTAGCATTTTGTGACCCTCGGTCGAACTGCTTTTTTTTTTTCTTAGCTGTGCAATCGTCTTGAATATGGAGCAGCCAGGGAAGAGGTAAAGAGGAAGGCCAAAGAGGAGGTTTATGGATGTGGTGAGGGAGGATATGCAGGTGGCTGGTGTGACAGAGGAAGATGCAGAGGACAGGAAGAGATGGAAATGGATGATTCGCTGTGGCAACCCCTAATGGGAGCAGCCGAAAGTAGTAGTAGTAGTAGTAGTAGTAGTAGCCATGCAATCGTCTGACAAGAGAAACGTAAAGATATCTTCATGACCACACCTGTACTGGGTAATCCACGAGTTTCCTGGGGGGGGGGTCAAAACAGCTAAAAATGCTACCGTACGTGACACGAGGCCACTTCTTCATGTCATCTTCCCAACCATCGATTACGGACAGCAACGGTGTTCTTATTTCACCCTTCTTGAGCTGCGTGAGGCGGTGTTCCCACATAATTAGCTAATGTGGCTGGCTAGATCTTCATGAACGAATGAGACGCCGTACAAATCGCTCTAAGAAAGACGGTTAGCGTACCGTTACCATGGAAAACGCCGGTTCCGGTTCAGTGACAGGACGCGCCGGAAGTCGCGCCCATTATTCACGCAAGGTCTCATGGGGGCTAGGAATAAGGCGGATACGCTTTGTTGAAACACAAAATGAGCGATCAAAGATGGAATCGAAGCCTGATCTGAACTGATGCTCACCTAGCTATGATAAAGCAGAAGTATGTCCGCACTTCCGGTATGTCGGAATGTATGTCGGAAGTCGGTGGATAGCCAGATTCTTCTCTTCCGTAGTTCCCTGGTGTTGGAACGAGTTACCAAACTCCATTCGATCTGCTGAGTCCCTCTCCATCTTTAAGAAGAAGCTAAAGACCCAGCTCTGTCTCGAACACCACCACACCTGATGGGTTTTTTTTTAAATCGCTTCTATGCACTGCCTTTGTGCGCTGCCTGTTGACACCTATGTCCTATCAACTTGAAAGTAGTTTTTTTTTACACTTACTTGCGTTGTCGCCTCCTGACTAGGTCCTTGCTTGTGTTGTCTTAAGTCTCAGATGTACGTCGCTCTGGATAAAAGCGTCTGCTGAATGAAATTGTAAATAAATATGTTGGCCATGTTTGTGGAAAAAGGTCTATTCTCAATACCAGTGAACGAGATGTGGGCCTTTATTTGCACAGAGGAAATGACGCTCGCTACCAAGTATGATAAAAATGAACGCAGGATTTTAGATATTTTTTTTTTCTTCAGCAATGGCTTGTTGGTGGTAGAGCTTGGAGAGAAAAAACGTGTGGTCCATTGCTGAAGAAAGAAAAAAAATCATGTGTTCACTGGATTTCAGGCAGTAGAGGAGATGAGGTCTGGTTCGCCTCTGCACGGGGATTTGCTGTGGGGGGTTTGTGGGGTCTCAGGGTTAGAGGGCCAGCATTTCAGTCCACGGATGAAGTAGAAGTATTTTGAATTCAACCATGAAGGAGGCAAGGGAGCCAGTGTACATCAATAAGTAAAGCTCAGGTTCAACCGTGTTTTCTATTGCACAGAAAACTATAAATTCCCTCTCTCGCTCGCTCGCTCTCTCTCTCTCTCTCTCTCTCTCTCTCTCTCTCTCTCTCTCTCTCTCTCTCTCTCTCTCTCTCTCTCTCTCTCTCTCTCTCTCTCTCTCTCTCTCTCTCTCTCTCTCTCTCTCTCTCTCTCTCTCTCTCTCTCTCTCTCTCTCTCTCTCTCTGAAAGGATCTCTCCCAGACGGCATCCGGATGTGGGCCACTTCAGGCAATGATGCGGCACTGATGGCCTTCTTCTGGCCCTGACAAAATGGATGTGAGCCTGATGTGGCCCACATGTATAATAGCAAATATGGCCTAAATATGCCAAATCAAATGGGGGCCTTTTTTGGCAAAGATGCGGTGCTCTCGGCAACATGTAATCTGGATGTGACCCTGAAGTGGCCCGTGTGGTAAATGGTGAATATGGCCCGAATATCACAAAACAAATATGGGCCACCTTTGGCAAATATGTGGCACATACAGCATTGCTACGGCTTGGTTCTGGCCCAGATCTGGCAAACAGGAGCGGACCGCCCAAGTGCCATCATTCCACGCGGTATGTGGACCAGATGAAGTGTCGTGTGGGACGGGTCCGGGCCACAGCAATTTTGCCATCTGGGCTGTGATTTAAAGTGCTCAAACAACGCTGACCTTACCAGCATCCACACTGGCCTCATTCAGTTAAATCAAAACGACCATGTCCGGGATCATAGCTTTAAATTGTGCCATAGCATGACTCTGATGAGTAACCTGTCTAGATAAGATAGTAATCGATGCTCCGTCTAGTGGATGGTTTTCTACAAAGTGCCTGACAGTACGACACTTTGGATGTATTTACCAACTAAGATACAGAACCAGCCTGAAGTTATTTTCCTGTTAAGCGTTTAGTTACCACAGTGCAAAAATGAACTGAAGCATGGTACAAGGGACGTGCAATATAGATAACTTCTCACATATAGATTTTTTTTTTTGACACACTGAATGACAGCAGAATAGTCATAGTAGTTGCGACTGGTTAACAGCCATCTTTACAAGCTTGTCAAAATGTGTAATACTGAAAAGAATAAAAACAATTGTATTGCCATCATACCCTATTTCATATTAACAGAGGGATTCTACTTATTAGTCAGTACGGCCATAAGGCTCCTGGACTGCCGTTCTGCTAAATTTATGCCTCTACTGCCACTTGCTGGACATCTTTAAAACGTGGCTTCACTATTAAAGGGCACTTCCGCTCCATTTCAGAGGACGTGCAGGAACCTGTTTAGCTGAACGGTAGCCATATAAAGTAGCCTCCACAGAAAAACGAGCTAGTTATTTTTAATGCTGGGGGCCTCGGTATTTCTGACGTATCAATTCAATCTTATTCTACTCTTGTACCAAGTGTAAGTCTCTCTGGACAAGACTGTGATCTGCATGGTTCACAGTTAAAGGATGAATAATAGTAAAGTCCCCCACAGAACTCTCCAGCTTCTTTATGATCATCCATCCATCCATTATCCGAACCTCTTATCCTGCTCTCAGGGCTGCAGGGATGCTGGAGCCTATCCCAGCAGTCACTGGGCGGCAGGCAGGGAGACGCCCTGGATGGGCCGCCGGGCCATCACACAGGGCCCACACACACACACACACACACACACTCATTCATACCTAGGGACAATTTAGTACGGCCGATTCACCTGACCTGCATGTCTCTGGACTATGGGAGGAAACCGGAGCACCCGGAGGAAACCCATGCAAACACGGGGCGAACATGCAAACGCCACACAGAGGATGACCTGGGATGACCCCCAAGGTTGGACTACCCTGGGGCTCAAACCCTGGACCTTCTTGCCACAAGGCGACCGTGCTAACCACTGCACCACCACGCTGCCTCTTTATGACCATTTACGTTTTTATTTGGAGAAAACCAACCAGTCAGTTCCTTATGTTGAGCGATATGTTTGAAAGAGATGAAGACCGCCCACAGGTTCAGCCCAGTTTACTGTTTGTTTTAAATATTCAGCTGATGCTCTCGTACCCACAAAACATTCTGTCCTGTCAAGCGATCACTTATTGTACGAGGAGAGAAAGAAAAGGTAGTGCAAAAAGCACTTCTGACCAAAAATGCTGACCTCACTGCTCAGATGTTAAGACCACCTCCTCCCAGGCCTTTTCTAATGGTGGGGCTTCTCCTCACAGCTCAAAGCAGGCCGGGCCAATTCCACTGGGTCGACATGGGGGGATCTGGAGAGGAGACGTGGTCCTCTGTGCTGCAACGCCGGCCGGCAGTGCAAGAATGATCGCACGGCACGCTTCATCTGTCAAAAGCCAACACAGAGCACAAGGGTGAGTCAGTCTGTGTGTGTGTGTGTGTGTGTGTGTGTGTGTGTGTGTGTGTGTGTGTGTGTGTGTGTGTGTGTGTGTGTGCGTGTGTGCTGTTTCTCCTTGTCTGACTCAAGGGCCGTATCACCAACAATGACGAGACGGCCTACAGGGATGAGATTCAGCACCTCACATCACGGTGCACTACCAACAATCTTGTTCCCAATGTGCAGAAGACAAAGGAGCTGATTGTGGACTTCAGGAGGTCTAGAAGTTACAGCCACTCCCCCATACACATCAATGGGGTGGAAGTGGAGCGTGTTTCCAGCTTTAAATTCATTGGAGTCTACATCAGCGATGAACTTTCCTGGACATTAAACACCCAGGCCCTTGTGAAAAAGGCCCAACAATGCCTGCATTTCCTGAGGAGGCTGAAGAGCGCCCGTCTACCCCCCAAAATTCTCCCCAACTTCTACCACTGCACCATAGAGAGCATCCTGACCAGCTGCATCTCAGTGTGGTACGCCAACTGCACCTCAGTAGACCAGAAAGCTCTGCAGCGGGTGGTCAAGGCGGCCCAGCATATCACCGGTATCCAGCTCCCAGCCATAAAAGACATTTATCACAAACGCTGCCTTCGAAGGGGTCTCAGCATCAACAGAGACCCCCCCCCCAACCATGGACTGTTCTCCCCCCTGCGCTCTGGGAGGCGCTACAGGAGCCTCAGAGCCCGCACTACCAGGCTCAAAAACAGCTTCTTTCCACAAGCTGTTGCCCACCTGAACCTGGCTACCCACAGAATGTCTGTAGATATTTTTTGTACTCCAGCTCTTTTTTAACTTATTTTTAGCTTTTGGTCTTCATGTGTGTATATCTTACATTGTGTGTGTCTATGTTTGTGTGTGTCTGTCTTGCACTGTTTGGTGAAGCCACAGCCCTCATTTCATTTTTAACATGTGCCTGCATGTTGTTTTTAATGACAATAAATTGAACTGAATTATTTTGTCGACGTGTCGTGACACCTAGATTTTTGAAACTCACTGATTTCACGTTTCCATAGTTTCCACAAATATTACTCCAGCTTCCCTCAACCTCACGTTAATACAGCACATGCCAGCACTGGTTTCACAGACATTGTAAGTTCAATAACTTCACCCGTCGTCTTCATCCATATGGTTTAGTCGTCACGTGACTGGTGTGTAAATGTATGTACGCTCTGATGTTTCTTACGCCTCAAACTGAAAGTCATGTCAAGAAAAATCATCACTGTCTGAATCTGTTCATGTTGGTCTCTAGCCTATTTAACACACACTACCCAAACTATCACATCTACACACCCTCAGACATACACTCATCCCTCATCTCACCTACTGAATGACTGATTGAGTTATTATTTGATTAGCAGATTGAAGGTCAGCTTTTCTCACCATCTCCTGCAGCACCTGTGGACTGACGCTTGACTTAAGCTCCGCCTCAGCCTGGGATGGGCCTTCTAATTGGCTGTCCAATGGACTCCCTGCGTAATCATTGGTCAGGTTGATCCTTCTGAGCTCTGCGCACAACCTGGGGGCACATTATAAAACAATGTGATGGCAGAACCTCCCTGGTTGTGAAACTTTTTTTTTTTAAATTTATTTCTGATTTTTCCCTTTTTCTCCCAATTTAGTGGCCAATCGATCCCTATTTTAGTTCAAACACCCACCCTCGTACTGCATGCGTTCGCCAACTGCGTCTCTCCGGCCGGCAGTCTCGAAGGAGACGCCGCCCCACTTTCATGACAAGCTGAATCCAGGCCGAACCACTGCTTTTTCCGACACCCAGAGACGCATTCATGTGACGAACACAAGCCGGCTCCGCCCCCCCTCCCGAAGACAGCGCTGCAAATTATTGCTGCTTCATCGAGTCCGGCCATAGTCGGATCTGACGAGACCGGGGCGCGAACCCAGGTCCCCAGTGGGCAACTGCATCGATACAAAGCCGATGCTTAGACCGCTACACCACCGCGGACCCCTGGATGTGAAACTTGATGAGTAACACAGTAAACTCATCCATCGCCTGACCTCCACATGCTGCAGAGGAGCTGCAGACAGAGAAATCTGCTGTACCGGTTCGCTCCCACCCATGAACAGTACAATTCTTGGGTTGTACTGGATATGGCTCAGTTGTAAACATTTGGAAGTATAGAGATTTATGGATTTAATAATTATATTATTGTGTTTTCTGCTTTTTCTTTTTATTATTAAAATATTATTATTAATTATAATATAATTAATATTAATAACATTAAAATTAAAGGGCTTCCGGGTGGCATGGCGGTCTATTCCTTTGCTTACCAAAACGGAGAATGTCAGCTCGAAACCCCGTGTTACCTCCGGCTTGGTTGAGTGTCCCTACAGATACAATTGGCCGTGTCTGTGGGTGGGAAGCCGGATGTGGGTAGATGTCCTGGTCATTGCACTAGCGCCTCCTCTGGTCGATCGGGACACCTGTTTGGGGGGAGGGGGAAATGGGGGGAATAACGTGATCCTGCGATGTGCTATGTCCCCCTGGTTAAACTCCTCACTGTCAGGTGAAAAGAAGCGGCTGGCGACTCCACATGTATCGGTGGAGACACGTGGTAGTCTGCAGCCCTCCCGGATCGGCAGAGGGGCTGGAGGAGCGACTGGGATGGCTCGGAAGAGTGGAGTAATTGGCCAAGTACAATTGGGGAGAAACAGGGGGAACTTTTTTTCTAAATAATATTATTAATAATATTGGGAAGATGTTGGTGGAATATTGGTGGGAAGATGGCCGCGCGAATTCATGTTCGCGGCAGCCTCACCCAGTACCGTCCATGCAGTGTCTTTGTCCAAGTCTGCGTCTAAGTTTGTGTTTTTGTTTGATGGCTGGGAGAGCTTGATCTGCTGTGTCCTGTGGGCCCAGGGACCACGGCCCTGCCTGGAACTGCATCCGAGGAGGAAACACCGAGGGCGGTCTGACAGGACGCGGAAGGAGGGCAGGCTAAACTAACTGCTCGCCCATGCAGACCGGCAGTTCCGATAACACCGAGGGTGGTCTGGCGGCAGCCTCGCCTAGCGTTGACTGTGTTTTTGGTGTCATCATGTGGAGTGTGGCGAGGTGCTGGGAGAGCTGGTGTTGGATCGGCTGGGGGAGCTAGCCTGGTCTGCTGCGTCCAGTGGGCCCAGGGATCACGGCCCTGCCTTGAGCTGTGTCCGAAGAAGTAACACCGAGGGCGGTCCGACAGGACGCGGAAACGGGGCAGGCTAAGCTAACTGCTAGCCCATGCAGACCGGCAGTTCCGACAGTCATCCTGCCTGGCGTTCGGTGTCTTGGACAGTGATTCTTTTTGGATATATGAGTTTTTGTAGGTTTTTTTTTTGTAATTTGGATATACTATGTGTGTTCTTGTAGTTTTTGGATGTATGTTTTTGTTTGTGTTGCACTGCTGTGGGCTGGGAGAAACGATATTTCGTTTAATTTCATGTGCGAAGGTGCATGGAATGAAATGACAAATAAATGTTCCTGATTCCTGATCATCAGTAGTAGTAGTAGTATATAACGATGTACTTACAGTATATGATGTTATGTTTCCCATCGTGCTTTTGTCTCTCTCTCTCTCTCTCTCTCTCTCTCTCTCTCTCTCTCTCTCTCTCTCTCTCTCTCTCTATATATATATATATATATATATATATATATATATATACACACAACATGTGTACTGATGTGTCAGTTACCTCTTCTCAGATGAAGATGACAACAAGGAAAAAGAGGATGTGTGAGACTGTATTCTGTCCATCAGCTGGGCTCGGACCGCCTGGCCAAACGGACTGGACAGAATCTCAGAAACCGAACATCCAAGGAACAGCGTCTGGAGCAGAGGGACCACCTACACACACACACAAACATATGTACAAATATACATATTACACACAGACACTTGCACACACCACAAACACAGAAGTAACAATTACACATTTCTGCATACACAAAACACAAGAAGAAGAGGAAGAAGACATCCCTTACAAAAAATGGTACTAGTTTATTTTAAGTAAACTTCAAGTAAAGTTCATGTACTAGGTAGTATACTTGTAAGTATACTTACAAGTATACTTACGCATCCTTCTGGTAAATTAACATTAGGTTTTTGAGGGTGTTATGTGTTAATTCGGACTTGTTCGCTTTCCATTGTTGTTCTGTTTTTCTACAAAGTCTTCTAAGGGCACGGGTGTGATCATTCAGCCAGGGGCGATTATTAAATTTTTGTTTCCTAGTTTTAAACGGTGCAATGTGGTCGAGGATGGATTGGCACTGATCATTAAATGAATTTAATAGTGCATCTGGATTGAGCGGTGATGAAGAGGGATTAAAGGATGATGAATTAAAAGCATCACAAAATTTAACTGCAGAGTCAGCGTTGAGAATGTGAGATCGTATTTCAGGATAACGACTCGGAGTAGCGAGCTGTAGTGGGACTTTGAAAATGATAGTTTTATGGTCAGATGCAGGCATATCCACCAAATTGAGACATTCGAGAGAGAAACCAGAAGAGAGTACAAGGTCTAAAATGTGGCCTGTGGAGTGTGTGGCCCCTTTAACAGATTGAATGAGGTTAAAAGAATCTACAAGATCCAAAAAATGGGAAGTCAGGGAATGGGAAGGACAGCACACATGAATATTAAAATCGCCAAGAATAAGCACCCTGTCATATTTAGGCATGACAATGGATAGAAGGTCAGAAAACTCAGATAAAACTAACTGAATTAGGGGGCCTATAAATTAAGATGCACATTAATATTAACATAAACATTCACTTACTAATGCCAGAGGCAGTGCCTGCTAGGAAAGGCTGACCTGAACAGGTAGAGGCGTCCATCTTGGGGGCTATGCGCCATTGCGGTGTTGATCCCGAGGAGGGCGGCAGACAGCTGACCGCTCAGGGCCTTACTGATGGCTTCCTGTCTGGCCCGCTCACTGCTCTCCACCAGCCAGACTAGCAGAGCGCCTGCCTCAGGACATGCCGGGTTCAACGCCGGTGCAGACCGGACGTCATGGTAACACAGACTTACCTGGATTGAAGACATTAGTGATAGATAGTCTATCATTATTGTCACTGGTAGTACTAGTACTAGTAGTAGTAGTAGCAGTAGTAGGCCACCCCAAGATTTTCACTGGCCCCCCCCCACTAAATATTTTCTGCAGGCCCCCCTGCTTATACTACTACCTTCTAGTGAATGATAGGCATAATGCCTACCATTCACTAGAATACTCTGAAAAGACTGGAGTCTGACACTCTCTCACATCTAAAGACAATGTACCGTAAGTCACAGAGTTTTTAAACCACAGACTAAAATTTTGCAAAGACTGTGGATCATGATGCTCCTTCGCATCGAAAGGAGCCAGTTGAGGTGGTTCGGGCATCTGATTAGGATGCCTCCTGGGCGCCTTCCTTAGGAGGTTTTCCGGGCACGGCCAACTGGGAGGAGACCTCGGGGTATAACCAGAACTCACTGGAGGGACTACGTGTCCAATCTTAACTGGGAACGCCTTGGGATCCTCCAGGAGGAGCTAGAGGTCGTTGCTGGGGAGAGGGACATCTGGAGTGTCCTACTTAGCTTGCTGCCACTGCGACCCGACCCCGGAGAAGTGGCTGAAGATGAATGAATGAATGAACGGGGATCATGAAGGGTCACTATTTGCAAGACAACAACTAGATTCCTTTGGAGATTATTTCCCATACTTCTCCTGGTAGAAATTTACATGAAGAAAAACTGTTGAATAATGGCATCATGGTATATTAATGGTATCATGGTATCTATCATGGTATAAATGGGAGGACACGTCAAAGAGGCACTCTTGTTCACTCCACCAGTTTCTCCTCCTTTTCTACGGTTCAAGAGAACCGAGACTTGAGGCACCTCCTCTGAGTCCCTGCCATGTTGTGTTTACTATCTAGCTATCTGATTGTCTTCTCCCTGTTTGGTGCTGGAAAGAGCGCACCTATTGGTTGTTGACAATCTTCATGTCATTGAACTTCACTTTTTATGTGAGCCAAGACTAAAGACTTACGATAATATTAAACATGTTTGATTTCATTGCTCCCTCCGAGTTGGGGATGAGTTGTTGCATCAAGTGAAGGAGTTCAAGTATCTCGGGGTCTTGTACACAAGCGAGGGTAGGATGGAGCAGGAGATTGAAAGGTGGATTGGTGTAGCATCAGCAGTAATGCAGACGTTGTACCGGACCGTTGTGGTGAAGAGGGAGCCGAGCCGCAAGGCAAATCTCCCAGTTTACCAGTCAATCTTCGTTCCAACCTTCACCTATGGTCATGAGTTTTGGGTAGTGACCAAAAGGGTGAGATCGTGGATACAAGAGGCTGAAATGAGTTTCCTCCGTAGGGTGTCTGGGCTCAGCCTTAGAGATAGGGTGAGGAGCTCGGACATCCGGAGGGAGCTCAGAGTAGAGCCGCTGCTCCTCCACATCAAAAAGAGCAAGTTGCGGTGGTTTGAGCATCTGATTAGGATGCCTCCTGGGCACCTTCCTTTGGAGGTTTTCCGGGCACAGCCAACTGGGAGGAGACCCTGAGGTAGACCCAGAACTCGCTGGAGGGACTACATGTCCAATCTGGCCTGGGAACACCTTGGGATCCCCCAGGAGGAGCTGGAGGGTGTTGCTGGGGAGAGGGACGTCTGGAATGCCCTACTTAGCTTGCTGCCACCGCGACCCAACCCCGGAGAAGCAGCTGAAGATGAATGAATGATTTCACTGGAACTTCAAGACAAGAAAAAGAATGATTTGGACTGAGGTTTATGACCATCTTACACCAAATGATCGAGATGACAGAGCGTGCAGCAAAACTCTCATGATTTTAATCTGACATTGTTAATTTGTCTGCAGCAGCGAAAACACTTGAAAGGTCGTTTAGTGTGTTTGTGATTTGAATATTTGTGTAATAGCTATTGTCTTTAATACAGCAGTGAAAGAAAGTATCAATAAGGACATTTGTTTGAATATAAGTCTTCAAGATTGTAGGTTAAAAAGTCAAATATAAACCCTTCAGTAAAGGCAAAGACGTGCTGGTTGTTTTTCTGACCTGATGGAGCTGTTTGTAGAGTCGAGCTCTCAGGGTGTAGACGTCTGCAGAGGGACAGTCAGTCAGCAGCCAGTCATTCACCAGTCTCACACAGTCATTGTAACTGCCCAATACTGCCAGACACGCCAGGCTGCAAGACAGCGAACAGCAGCCTATGACCTGACCTGTGTGTGTGTGTGTGTGTGTGTGTGTGTGTGTGTGTGTGTGTGTGTGTGTGTGTGTGTGTGTGTGTGTGTGTGTGTGTGTGTGTGTGTGTGTGTGTGTGTGTGTGTGTGTGTGTGTGTATTTGAGAGAGTTGTACCGGCCCTGCATCCTTCTTTCCCTCTTCTGTTCCCACCGCCACTCCGCCCCAAGAGAAAGAAATAGGAATGAAAGAAAGAAAAAGAAAAAACCCAAGAAAGTAAGAAATTAGCCATAACAACGGACATTGGGAACGCTGCCATTTTGACCTTTGACCCTCGGTGCACAGACTGTTGTGTGAGTGCCTGCTGGGAGTGATTGTCATGGATCTTTATGTGTCTGTAGCGCCACCTGCTTCCAGATAACTAGACCTCTATTACCCTGCTAACTAGGGGCGGGACGAGTCACAAATCTCACGGTTCGATACGTGTCACGATTCAGGACTTACGATGTTGATTCAGTACGATACAGAGGACGCCCTGGTACGCAAGAAACAAAACACCACTGCAGTTCTCCATTTTTTCATTTATTCTAAGAATTAGGCCCAACATTCTGACATCGTCAAAGCACGTATTCAGACATAATGCAAGTGCAAAAGTGCCATCTTTTCTTGTTGTGTAACACGATTGCTTTACTTTAAAACTTTAAACTTTAAACACTACTGGAACGACCAAGGTGGTCATCTTGACCGTTTTGGATTTTCAAAGTTTAATAACTTTATGGAGGAAAAACAAAGAGCTACAGACCTGCCGCTCCCTGAATGCTCCCAAAATTGCATATATTTGCATTAAAATAAGTTTTAGATCAATTAAACAAAAAAGTTATGATCTACCTAAGACGACCATCTACTACTACTTTCGGCTGCTCCCGTTAGGGGTCGCCACAGCGGATCATCCGTTTCCATTTCTTCCTGTCTTCTGCGCCTTCCTCTGTCACACCAGCCACCTGCATGTCTTCCCTCACCACATCCATAAACCTCCTCTTTGGCCTTCCTCTTCTCCTCTTCCCTGGCAGCTCCATATTCAGCATCCTTCTCCCAGTATACCCAGCATGTCTCCTCCACACATGTCCAAGCCATCTCAATCTTGCCTCTCTTGCTTTGTCTCCAAACCGTCCAACCTGAGCGGTCCCTCTAATATAATCGTTCCTAATCCTGTCCTTCTTCGTTACTCCCAGTGAAAATCTTAGCATCTTCAACTCTGCCACCTCCAGCTCCGCCTCCTGTCTTTTCGTCAGTGCCACTGTCTCCAAACCATATAACATAGCTGGTCTCACAACCATCTTGTAAACTTTCCCTTTAACTCTTGCTGGTACCCTTCTGTCGCAAATCACTCCTGACAAACTTCTCCACCCACTCCAACCTGCCTGCACTCTCCTTTTCACCTCTCTACTGCACTCCCCGTTACTTTGGACAGTTGACCCCAAGTATTTAAACTCAAACGCCTTTGTCACCTCCACTCCTTGCATCCTCACCATTCCACTGTCCTCTCTCTCATTCACGCCTAGGTATTCTGTCTTGCTCCTACTGACTTTCATTCCTCTTCTCTCCAGTGCATACCTCCACCTCTCCAGGCTCTCCTCCACCTGCACCCTACTCTCGCTACAGATCACAATGTCATCCGCGAACATCATCGTCCATGGAGACTCCTGCCTGATCTTGTCCGTCAACCTGTCCATCACCATTGCAAACAAGAAAGGGCTCAGAGCCGATCCTTGATGTAATCCCACCTCCACCTTGAACCCATCTGTCATTCCAACCGCACACCTCACCACTGTCACACTTCCCTCATACATATCCTGCACCACTCCTACATACTTCTCTGCAACTCCTGACTTCCTCATACAATACCACACCTCCTCTCTCGGCACTCTGTCATAAGCTTTCTCTAAATCTACAAAGACACAATGCAACTCTTTCTGGCCTTCTCTATACTTCTCAATCAACATTCTCAAAGCAAACATCACATCTGTGGTGCTCTTTCATGGCATGAACCCATACTGCTGCTCGCTGATCATCACCTCTCCTCTTAACCTAGCTTCTATTACTCTTTCCCAAATCTTCATGCTGTGGCTGATCAACTTTATACCTCTGTAGTTGTTACAGTTCTGCACATTGCCCTTGTTCTTGAAAATCGGTACCAGTATGCTTCTTCTCCACTCCTCAGGCATCCTCTCACTTTCCAGGATTGTGTCATCAGGACCAACTGCCTTTCCACTCTTCATCCTCTTCATAGCTGCCCTCACTTCCTCCTTGCTAATCCGCTGAACTTCCTGATTCACTATCCCCACATCATCCAACCTTCTCTCTCTCTCATTTTCTTCATTCATCAGCCCCTCAAAGTATTCCTTCCACCTTCTTAGCACACTCTCCTCGCTTGTCAGCACATTTCCATCTCTATCCTTGATCGCCCTAACTTGCTGCACATCCTTTGCAGCTTGGTCCCTCTGTCTAGCCAATCAGTACAAGTCCTTTTCTCCTTCCTTAGTGTCTAATCTGTCATATAACTCACCATACGCCTTTTCCTTTGCCACCTCTCTTTGCTTTACGCTGCATCTCCTTGTACTCCTGTCTACTTTCCTCATCTCTCTTACTATCCCACTTCTTCTTTGCCAACCTTTTCCTCTGTATAATTTGCTGTACTTCCTCATTCCACCACCAAGTCTTCTTGTCTTCCTTCCTCTGTCCTGATGACACACCAAGTACCTTCCTAGCTGTCTCCCTCAATATTTCTGCAGTGGTTGTCCAGCCATCTGGCAACTCTTCACTACCACCCAGTGCCTGTCTTAACTCCTGCCTGAACTCCACACAACAGTCTTCCTTCTTCAACTTCCACCATTTGATCTTTGGCTGTGTCTTCACTCGCTTCCTCTTCTTGGTCTCCAAAGTCATCCTACAGACCACCATCCGATGCTGCCTAGCTACGTTCTCCCCTGTCACCACCTTGCAGTCTCCAATCCCTTTTAGATGGCACCTTCTACATAAGATATAGTCCACCTGTGTGCACTTTGCTCCACTCTTGTATGTCACCCTGTGTTCCTCCCTCTTCTTGAAATATGTATTCACCACAGCATTTCCATCCTTTTCGCAAAATCGACCACCATCTGTCCTTCCACATTTCTCTTCTTGACTCCATACCTTCCCATCACCTCCTCATCCCCTCTGTTCCCTTCACCAACATGTCCATTGAAGTCCGCTCCAATCACCACTCTCTCCTCCTTGGGTACCCTCTCCACCATGTCGTCCAACTCACTCCAGAATTCTTCTTTTTCATCCATCTCACACCCAACTTGCGGGGCATATGCGCTGATAACATTCAGCAATAAACCTTCGATTTCCAGCTTCATACTCATCACTCTGTCTGACACTCTCTTCACCTCCAGCACGCTCTTGATATACTCTTCCTTCAGAATTACCCCTACCCCATTACTCCTCCCATTCACACCATGGTAGAAGAGTTTTAACCCACCTCCGATACTCCTGGCCTTATTCCCCTTCCACCTGGTCTCTTGCACACACAGTATGCCTACCTTTCTTCTTTCCATCATGTCAGCCAGCTCTCTCCCTTTACCAGTCATATCGCCAACATTCAAAGTTCCAACTCTCACCTCCACATGCCTACCCTTCCTCCTCTCTAGCTGCCTCTGGACATGCTTTCCCCCTCTCCCTCTCCTTCGCCCAACAGTAGCATAGTTTCCACCGACACCCTGCTGGTTAACAGTACCGGTGGCGGTCGTTGGTAACCCGGGCCTCGACCGATCCAGTATGTAAGTCTTATTTATGATCCGCATATTTGATTTGGCAAAGATTTTACGCCGGATGCCCCTCCTGACGCAACCCTCCCCATTTGTCCGGGCTTGGGACCGGCACTAAGGATGCATCCTCAGTGGCTGGGTTTACCTAAGACGACCATGAGCGGTCAAAATGATCGCGCGTATTTTGTGCGTCATCGTGCGCGTCAGGGCACTATTTATGACGTGTGTTGTCGCGTCATTTCCTTCGCGACGTTCAGTTCCTTTTTTTATAACATTTCACGTCGCCATCTTTCAAGAACTACTGTAAATAGTCAGAAACAGTCTGAACAGCGTTGTTAACATCTGTTCTAAGATCAGCGGAGAGAAACAAAGAGATCTGAATTCTTTTTGCGACCAACAAATCCTCCGGAAAGTAGCAGGTATTTTGGCTTCTTCTGGACATCTTCTAGCAAGTGAATTTTCTCTGTTGCCATCAGGGCGTACTGTATTTTCAGTTACAATGCATCTCACAATGGGGAGTACTAAGAAATATACAGACACTAATGTAAACTACTAATGAGACACGTTAGCCCCTAGCTAACGGGTCTGACCCTTTAGCCGAGCGGTTAGTGACGTCGCCTTGTGGTGCAGTACACACCGTACGAATCCCGCGCCGGGCAAGAAAATAACCGGTTACCTTGGTGGCAGCGGTGGGATCCGGAAGTGTGCAGATCCTCAGAAGTCTCTTCGGAGCGCGGGAATAACAAAGCGCGAGGGCACACTTCCGGGGAGGGTGACGACTGTAAACTAGTAATAAGACACGTTAGCCCCTAGCCAATGGGTCTGACCCTTTAGCCGAGCGGTTAGTGATGTCGCCTTGTGGTGCAGTACACTCCGTATCGAATCCCGCACCGGGCAAGAAAATAACCGGTTACACTAATAACAATTATTTCTACAGGAATTGTACGAGAGAGATTGCAGGAGAAATTTGGTTATGCGCTCAGCGTGCTAGAATCTTCCCAGGCCGCATGGGTTAGTCAGCAAGAGCACAAATAAAAAGGCTTACATAGTGCACAAACGTGAAACTCCCACAATGCTCTGCGGCTATGATGCCACGGCAGTCTATCATAGGGCTGCTGCTTATCAGTTCTGGGCCTTTTCGCGTGTGTGACACATGAAGGAACGTGTCACAAAGAACGAGGAAACGCTTATGAAATACAACGTCTGCACTTTCAAGTCCACGTGTGTGCGTGGACTTGTGCGAAGTCACATGTTTGAACTCGTAGGTCTTTGCAAAGTTGCGGAACTCCTCACAGCTGAACTGTGGTCCATTATCAGTCATTACATAATCAAGTATGCCATGATGCACAAAAAATGACTTGATATATGTGATAACCTGAGATGCTGTTGTGTTTTTCAGGAGCGCCATCTCTGGGTAGTTTGAGAAATAGTCAACCACAAGCACGTAGGTCTTACCTTCTAGCTCAAACAGATCTATTGCCCACTTTGCTCCTTACTTTACATTCTCAACCTAGGTCGCTGCGGTAAGGACTCAGCCTTGTGTGGTACGTGCTCTACCAGGTGAGCCACCGGAGAGCCGGTATTGATCCAAACAGCCAAATTTCTGCGAAGCACAAAACGCAAGATGAAGAAAACATATATTGGCTTATAATAATCCTAATTATTTTTGCTGTTCTTATTCAAAATTAACAATAATGTGCAGATCAATTGTCTTGCAAGCTCTTGTACTGAGTCATATGACTAGGCCTACATATTTTGGATGGGTGATGTCATTGTTGCCTGCCAGATTTAATAATTTGTCAGTGTGCCATATAGGTGAAATATCTCTAATGACAATACAATCATGATATTTGAGACAATCTGCATCATTGATTAGCATGAGTTGATCTGCCTCAGGATTCTGGTTTGACTTTTTGGGCCCAAAAAGGTTAAGAACCACCGTGTTAGGCGATGTGACGTGTACAACCAAGACTACAACCTGAGACAGTTCGCCACAACCTCCTATCTAACAAATACCCTGGAGGGATATCTAACGCTGTAGAGGCACTTCAGCCTGATATCTGACGGAGGTAAGAATGCCCGCTTTCCCACCGGTGATGGGGGGTTCAAACCCCGGTTGGGATGAGTCTCCGGTAAGAGTCTAGTCTGTGGCTTAGACTCCTAATGCTATACAAGCCGACTAGCTCTCTGATGTACGTTGCTTTGGACAAAACTGTCTGCTAAATGAAATTGTAATTTCCTGTCTACCTCTCACAGCTGATGTCTAACAGAGGTAACCGCCCCCCCCAAAAAAAGTAATCATGAGACCCAGCTGAAGGAGGAGACGGGGGCAGACAGGCTGACCTGGAGGTAGTAGATGAAGGCCAGCCGTACGTGGAAAGTTTGGGGCTCCAGGATGGAGGCTTGTTTATAACAGGCGGCCGCCGACTGGAAGTCACACAGCTGCAGGTACGCCTCGGCCTGGCTCGTATACAGCCGAGCCTGCAACACAACAACAGACACACAAGAGTTCACACACAGGAAGACTGAATAACACCTCTGCACACTGTGTGTGTGTGTGTGTGTCTTTAGTGCACATGTGAACAGGGTTTTCATGCCTTTTGCTCTTTAGACCACTCGCGAGTGTATAAATTATTGGATATCTTAAATGTGCTGTGCTAGGCGAGTCTGCTGGAAGTGAGTTTGTGGGGCAGTGAAGCAAGGCATCAGCGATGTTATGCAGATGAAATTATTATTATTATTATCTGAACCGCTTATCCTGCTCTCAGGGTCGTGGGGATGCTGGAGCCGATCCCAGCAGTCATTGGGCGGCAGGCGGGGAGACGCCCTGGACAGGCTGCCAGGCCATCACAGGGCCCACACACACACACACACACACACACACACAGTCAAACGGCTGAAGATAGATTACAACACTGTTATCTAGCGGTCATGGGGTGACACACAACACAACATGTTTGTCACCAACCTTTACATGTAAACAATTCAGAATCGATATAGTGGGTTTGAGAATCGATACAGTATCACAAAAGATGCTATCGCAATACTCGAGTGTATCAATATTTGTTCACACCCCTACTCTGTACTGTGTAGTTCACATTCAGTGCAAGTTGTGCTGCACAACACAAACTCACCTACTGTGAACAATAAGACAAAAAAGAAAAAAACATGGGAGGAAAAAAGAAAAACACATCCTGATGTCATGTACCAAGAATAAACAGATCTCAACGCTACGTACAACCCAAATATCCACTCATCATAGAAAGAAAAAAAACGTGATAAGAAATATTTAGAGATAAATAAAACCAAGACAGTTAACACAACTCTTCATCATCTCTATACCTCTTATAATCAGTCTCTTGTACTTCTTGTACTATGTAATGTTTGTACTCTGTTTGAGTTCCGTGTTCAGACTGTTCATTACTGATAGTGCCAGGATGTGGTGGGGGAGGTTTGGGTGTAGTTGGTACCTGGTCCGGCTGCAGGTTCATCGTCTTGGAGAAGCAGTTTACCGCCCTGTCGTACTCGCACCACTCCAATGCTTTCACCCCACTCGAATAGCTTCAAAAAGGAGAACGTCACAGTGGTTATCCTCTCCTGAACACACTGCACCCCACAGCTGGACTAGAACACAGTGCATCCCACAGCTGGACTTGAACACACTGCCTCCCACAGCTGGACTTGAACACACCGCACCCCACAGCTGGACTTGAACACACTGCACCCTACAGCTGGACTTGAACACACCGCATCCCACAGCTGGACCTGTACAATCATTTCCTCTTAGTTTACTTTCAATAAATGTAACAACCATCACGTTTGTTTAACTTTAAAGAATGTAACGCGTTCTCTTCTGAAGCCTTCTGTAGTCTCACAAATAATTTGATAATTTTGATTTTTGATTTTGATATACTTTATTAATCCCCATGGGAAATTCAGGCTATAAATAATATATAGGAAATAATGGGCCATCTTTGATATATAATAGAATCTAAAGAATAGTTTTTGATATGATTGTACTTTTCAGTTCTTGCGCTACTCCACAGTTGCCTGATGGAAAAGGTACTCTGTTGGATAATGTGCATGCCCCCCCCCCAATATATATATATATATATATATATATATATATATATATATATATATAAAATTATTTATTTTTGGCCTGTTCCTTGCACTATTGCATTGTGGCTTTGTTGTTGCTAAATGCACACACTCCCATTATGTTATTTTTTTAATTATATTTTTATTCCAATTTTCCAGTAGTTACAGGGCATTACAAACAGCAGTAGCCCCACCCAACCTCCTCCCACAACCTGTAACAGCTGGAGAGAGAATGGTCAAGTCAAGTCAAGTCAATTATAATAATGAGGAAAACTGGGGGGTAAATAAATAAATAAAAATCACAAGAAATCAATAGATGTAAAATATAAGATAATTAATCAGGGCTGCAATGATTCATAGATTAATCAATTAGTTGATTGTCAGGAAATTAATCAACATTTTCACCATTCCGTGACATTCCATGGACCAATCGACCAGTCGAGAAAACATTCAGCAGACCAATAAAACAATGAAACCTATCATCAGCTGCAGCCCCCCAAAATAACAATTAGGACATACAAGACACGTGTCAGAAGCACCATTTGCTGGCAGAGGTAGTGGGAAGTGAGCGTACAAAATTCAACAAATTACAAAACCATCACTCATACAACGATCTACCTACTGATGAGGATAATGAGGATAACATCAAATATGATGAGGATAACATCAAATATAAGTAGAGAGGCAGAGACTAAGTTGAATGGTACGGGGTAGCAGTGAAGCACAAAAATAACATAGAATAAATAGGTGAATTGCTTGGACTGCGAGTTGGCAGCGTAGAGTCTGTGGCAATAACGTGACTCGGTGCCCGTGAACACTTCACGCTACAGCTCCTCATCTGGAGGGGGCCTCTGCAGGGAACTGAGGAGTGATATTAATGGCTGCCACTTTCTAACGAATGTATCATTTGAGAGTATTCAGCGCTCTCGAGCTTGAGAAAGAACATCACTGTGCAGACTTCCATTTGAGAAGAATTATGCGACGGGCTAACAAAGCTGTGAAAGCGACAACCTCTGGTTGTTTAGAGCTTAATGAGGACAAATCTGTGGGGACACTGAATATGGCAGTCACAGGGCATGGTTGTAGTAGGTTAATTCCAAGAACATCGGAGAGGGTCTTAAAGACTGAATACCAGTAGGTTTTCTATTTAGGGCAGCGAACACACATGTGACTGAGTTCACAGGGGGGAGGCACGACATCTGTCACACATGTCATGTACGTTCATATATATTTGGGACAGCCTGGATTTGGAGAAATGTAATCTGTAAAACTTTGAATTGTATGAGCCCGTGATGGGCACAAGAGGTGGTAGCTCGGATCCTGTCAATCGCCTTATCCCACCATTCTTCAGTGAGTTCAATCTCCATTTCTTGTGCCCAAGCACTTTTCATCTTGTTTATGGAATGTGCATCCAGCGACATGATAAATGAATAGATATGGCTGCTCTCTGTCTGTCTCTGTCTGTCTCTATCTGGGACAGTAGAGTTATGAGATAATCTCAGAGCTGATAAGGAGGTAGAGCAGGAAAGTTAAGAAAATCAGAGGAGACATAATGCCTAATCTGGAAGTAACAGAAAAGATGAGATGGAGGTCAAGAGAATTTAGAGGCCAGGGTGGGGAAGCTAGCAAAATTGTCATTTACAAATAGGTCTTGGAATGTCTTCATACCTTTCCTTTTCCAGAGAGAGAATGTGTCATCTATTAGATGTGGAGGAAATAGATGATTTCTATCGACAGGACCCTGAAGAGATGCAGAGAAAAACTTGGTGTCTGCGAAACTGGTACCAAATCTTCAGCGTGGAGAACTATATGATTACTGGTGAAGCGAGCGGGACTAGTTTGGAGAGAGGAGCAGAGTAGAACAGGGAGGGAGGGGCGAGGTAAGAGATAGAGCCTCTAGTTGGCACCACGGGGCGTCTGGAGTATGCAGCCAGAATAGAAATTTATGAATATTCACTGCCTGATAGTGGTGTAAAAAGCTAGGTAATGCAAGTCCTCTGCTTAATTGCATCAATGAAGTAGAGATATGCTGACCCTGGGTACACCCCCCCCCCCAGATTAGTGTATTGACAGCTTGGTTACTTGATTTAAAAAAGGGTTTGGAATAAACAGCCATTCTATCACTGTAACACTGATCAATTTTAGCCATTTGCTGGACTACTGGATGCACTGCATGGATCATAGGAGATAGTACACTGGGGGAAAAAACCCTCAAAAAATGTGAAAGTTTGTTCTATTCCTATAGCCTTAAACAATATTACTGCGTTGTGGCAAAGCAGCTGGCCGTATTTCTGTTCTTGACTGAGAGAACTTCTTTTTACAGATATGAATTTAAAAGTAGCATAAAAAGAAAAGCAGTTGATAAGGGCTCATCTGCTGAAGACGCTTACTGCTCGGAGGCCTTGTTCTGTATGAGGAGGTCGGCTCAGAGCTCTGGCCGGTCCGGACATCCCTGCCCTGGAGTCAAGAAGATCTTACCGGACCAAACAGCCGGCTCAGGGCACTGTGACGCCTGGCCTCCTCCGGGTCCTCATCTGGCACAGCAGTGGGGGAAATTCAATGGAAATAAAAGATTAACATGATTTTACTTTCACTGATCTCTACAATAGGAAATTATAAGATGAAAAAAGTGTAACTTGCAGTCAGTGCCATGAAGGGAACAAGTGCTACCAGTGTAGACAGACAGATAGATAGATAGATAGATAGATAGATAGATAGATAGATAGATAGATAGATAGATAGATAGATAGATAGATAGATAGATAGATAGATAGATAGATAGATAGATAGATAAGATAGATAGATAAGATAGACAGACAGACAGACAGACAGACAGACAGACAGACATAGATAGATAGATAGATAGATAGATAGATAGATAGATAGATAGATAGATAGATAGATAGATAGATAGATAGATAGATAGATAGATAGATAGATAGATAGATAGATAGATAGATAGATAGATAGATAGATAGACGATAGACGGGCAGACAGACAGATTGGCTAGCAAACAAGCAGACATCACGGCTAATTTCAATTTAAATAATCTACAGCGTTGGCCTCTTGGCTAACACCTATTCACTAATCAATCTGAAAACAGCAAAATAAATAATAATAATAATAATAATTGTACAGCCGGAGTTATAAGTTATCATACCTGCAAATCATGAATCTCCTGTGAGTCCGTTAGTGTTGACATAAAGCGGCAGCTCTATTCGTCCTGCTGTGGCTTTATTCTCATTTTATTTCTTTAAACTTTGGATTTCGTTCGGGACCCGTCGACAACGTCTCCGCGTATCCATGGAAACCGGCCGCCCCTCCCGCCCGCCCGCCGGAGAAACGTTTCCGCGCGGCGCGCGAGTTGGAGACTCTTACTTTGAAGTCAAGCCGGAAGTGTTGAGCACGCGCGCGGTCAGCTGACTTGAAGCGTTGACTGGTTGTAGGTTGGCTGGCCGGTGGCGGTTGGTGCCGTAAAGCGGTGGGGAGCGCGTCCGTGTCCCAGACGTGACCCGGTGATTCGAGGGGGAAGATGCGGTTTGGCTGAAAGGACACGCGTGTGCCGGTGTTCCGTGTGTGACGTGAGAGCGTGTCCTGAAACTGGTCGCGGTGTTCGTAGTTGGTAGTCCGACTTCGGACCACCGAGGGCCAGGTGAGTGACAGGGGGAGAGGGGGGAGGGACTGAACACCTCAGAATGGACATCCAGAGCGAGAGGAGGCGGCTGCTGGATGCAGACGATGACGAGTCGCCGTCCGGCGTGAGGACGGAGCAAGACGCGTATCTGGAGTGAGTAAAGCCAGTCTTAATAAAGGGTCATGCACAACGAGGCACCGGCTCACATGTTGGTTGGTGCGTCCTTTAAGCCAGTGTTTCTCAACCCAGTCCTCAAGGACCCCCCCCTATCCTGCATATTTTCTTTGCAACCCTGAATAGGTTACCTGATTGTAGTTATTCAACCAATCAGCAATGAATTTTGTCAGACGTTGCACACCTTGCATAATTGAGTGCTGCGAGATGATTGGTCGAGTAAGTAGAAGCAGGGCTACCTATGCAGGGTTACAATGAAAATCTGCAGGATAGGGGGTCCTTGAGGACTGGGTTGAGAAACACTGTGTTCCGGTAGAAGCAGCGTCGCGTGTGGGGGCCACAGGTTACTGGGTTATTTATCTGGGCTTGTTGTTTGCTGAAGTTCTCCCAGGACTCCACTGCTTGCTCAGCATTGACCCATTGTTCATTCAAGCACTGCTGCTTAGTGTGCTCAGGGCTTATTTTCTAGTCCTGTGGCTCGGCCTTGGAGTAAGTGTGTGCTCTGTCACCTGTAATGGGTTTTAATGCGGTAGTCCTGAACGCATAAAGATTTAGTCAAGTCATAAGGTTTTGAATCGATCTGTAAGGAGTCAAAAGGGGTCAGACCCAGTTCCGCAGCACAGGTCGACCACAGCCGCTCAATTTGGGCTTTAAGGCCGAGAAGTGGGATATTATCAATCATCCTGTTTTCAGCATTTACACAATGTATTTTATCCAATTCTCTTGTTGTTTTTCATTTATGAACTCGTCCCCTTGATGTGTAACATTTTTGCAAAAGAGCCTAATGACAAATGTAAGAGACACAAAAAAAATAACCCCCCCCCCCAAAAATGGCCTCAAGTATTTCAGAAATGTCTTTCTTCGGTCTCTTCTTCGTCTCTATACAACAGAAAACCCAGTTCCTCCATTAACCTCAAACCTGTGGCCTTTACTCAAACCCCCTTTACTTTTCTTTTAAACAGCAAAGTAAAGAACGGAAAGTTGTACCTGGCGACGTTTGCTGCCATCTTGGGCCCTCTGAGCTTCGGTTTCGTGTTGGGTTACAGTTCCCCCGCCATCCCAGAGCTTACCAAGATCCAAGACTCACGGTTACGGCTGGATGATGAGCAGGCGTCCTGGTTTGGGGTATGATGTCTAACACAAATCAACACAACAGCATTAGATGTGTTCTTTCAAACCATATGTGACCCGCTGTAGGGTCAGCGTGTAGGTTGTTAGCATGGTTCGCCCCAGTGGAGTAGAAACTTGGGCAGTGTTGGCAGCATACTTTGCCCAGTGAACTACAAGGGTCCGCTGTAGTTTGGGCTCAAGTCAGCGTTTTAATCCTAGTTTAAGGAAATCAGGATCGGACCAACTGAGTTCAGAGTTGACCGTCCCAGTGGAGAAATATGGTTCCAGGAACACAAAGTAAAGAAACTACAGTTTACATCACAGAAGAAACAAAACCGTCAGAAATACTGATTTTATAACCCCCCTGGAGAAAATGTGCATCTGCAATATGGCGGACACGTCTGTCCAAAACGTCTTCGAGTACTCTGGCTTCATACAGTTTTAGCATCGGTGGTTTCAGTTGAGCGTGTCGGTGCTGAGCCTGGTTCACATGCTGATTGACCACAACATGTGACGGAAGTGTAATAATCCAGTCATCAGTATGAAAAAACAACACACACACACACACACACACGAAGCATTCTAACAAACATGGTGATGAAAAATCCTGGCTGTTAGAACAGCTCTCGCAGGTGACTGTAGACTCTCAGGAATCTAAATTCTGTTTGTTGTTTTGAGTCTTTGACCATCACACACTTTGCTGTTTGTCCAGTGAGATGCTGGTGATCCCCTGTAGAATAAAAATGCCAGCAAAATGATCTAAGTGAAAACATAAAGATGGCTAAATATTATCCAGTGGGAACTTAACTGAAATCCATCCGGTCATGACTAAGCATGAACTAACTCGGTGGAGTTTGTCTGTCTGTCTGTCTGTCAGTCGATCGTGACGTTGGGTGCGGCCCTGGGCGGCCTCCTGGGCGGTTGGATTGTGGACAAGATCGGCAGGAAGCTCAGCCTGATGTTCTGCTCGCTGCCGTTCGTTTTTGGATTCACCGTCATCGTCGCCGCACAGAACGTGTGGATGCTTCTGTTGGGGAGGGTCCTGACCGGCCTGGCGAGCGGACTTACCTCGCTCGTGGTTCCGGTAAGCGGCGTCACCATCTGCTTCTGAAGCGTAACGCTTGGTGTTTGTTATTTCAGACTTGAGGCTTAGTTGGTCTTAGCTGCAGGCTTTGCCACGGTATTGGTACTTTTTCATATATTGATAACCTTTTATTTATCTGCGTTACTACTATTGACATCGAGGATCTATGTTACCGACAAGAAAAGTGGCTCTGTAAAAAGAAAAAGGTGGAATGTCGTAGGTTTGAACCCAGAGCAGGGCTATTTTCACATATCTGCCCTCCTGTTGCATCCACCCAGTCCTCATTTTATGATAAAGTAAATAAAAAAAAGTGAAAGTGGGAAATCAAATTTTCATTTTCGCATACATTCCTTTGCATGTGCGGCATGGTGGCACAGTGGTTAGCGCGCTCGCCTCACAGCAAGAAGGTCCTGGGTTCGAGCCCCGGGGTGGTCCAACCTTGGGGGTCGTCCCGGGTCGTCCTCTGTGTGGAGTTTGCATGTTCTCCCCGTGTCTGCGTGGGTTTCCTCCCACAGTCCAAAGACATGGAGGTCAGGTGAATTGGCCGTACTAAATGGTCCCTAGGTGTGTGTGTGTGTGTGTGTGGGCTCTGTGATGGCCCGGCAGCCTGTCCAGGGTGTGTCCCCGCCTGCTGTCCAATGACTGCTGGGATAGGCTCCAGCATCCCTGCGACCCTGAGAGCAGGATAAGCGGTTTGGATAATGGATGGATCACTACAATTAAATTTAAGTTCTCTTTCAAATCAAACATCCCAAGATATGACTGGGAAGTATTGTTCTTGCAACTCCATTTGTAACTCTCTTTTTTTTTTTTACTTGAACGTAGCTTAACCATGTCATGTGATATATTTTCAGCACACTTTAACAACAAATACTACTGGGAACTCATCAGAAAGTTGCAGATGAACGTTTAATATCCAGGATTTTATACATTTATATACATTGTAGACTATATAATTATAGATTATATACATTATAGACACTGCCACTCACTATCCCTGTAACAAACTGGCCACAAGTTCGAACATGGACCATACACGGTGCAGACATATACCAGGTTTTGAGCCAGTCTTGTTACAGTGAGAGTAACTGACCTGTCAAATACAACGCTCAGATTTCCTGGATACGAAAGGTTCATGGATTTAATGTTCATTAAGTTTTATTCGCAGTTCGGATGTTAACATTTGGGAGGCTGATTGGTTGTATCCGACGTGTTTTTGCTGTTTTGACCTTTGTTTTGCTGTCCTTGCAAGTCTCTGCTGTCTCATTTTCACTTCCTCTTTGCCCAGCTGTACATCTCTGAAATGGCACATGAGCGTGTCCGCGGGACAATGGGATCCTGTGTCCAGCTCATGGTGGTGACGGGCATCATGGGAGCTTATGTCGGAGGTATGTATGCTAGCCGGGGGCTTTGGTCAGCGATTTAATCCCGTAGAAGGTTATCTGGTCAGGAGGCAGCGCTAGTGTACATGCAGTGACTCAATCACGGCAGCGTCTCTGACGTAACCTCTCGTTTTGTGCAGTTACTTTTTGAAAAGCCCGTCAGTCAACGGGTTTTTCAACAATCTAGCTTGCAAATCCGTGATGTCATAGAACATGACGTCCTTGTTCCCTCTGGTGCAGTGTGTTTCACATCTTTGGTGTTCTCAGAATCAGTCTGTTTGCAAACCTGTTCTGTTTAAAACCAGCGAATTTCATTAAGCTGGAAAAATCGTCCTTTAAAAGTCCTATTGGGTCGTTGTGCTGATTAAGGACTCTTTCCAAAGATCCCCGATCAAAGGGCAAATGAAGAGAACCAACCAAACGGGCCGACGACGGCCGACCGTAGGTGTGTCATGTGATGTGATGTGATGTGATCATCCTCAAACATGGTTCAAATTCCTCCCTGTTAACTGATAGCACTTGATGTTTGGGACCTGTCCCAAAGAGGCCTTCCCTGACTAATGTTGTTAGCGGCGTGCCACATAGTGCACATACGCTGGTCCATCATGTGATTCAGTAGCGCTTCTGTTTCAGGCTGTGTGGGCAGCCTCCCTCCCTCCCGCCTGGTTACACTCCTCCCTCCTGCCTGGTTACACTCCACTGCAGGATTCTTATAAAAAATCACAACCAATAACCAATGTTAAAAACAATTTTTTGGGGGGGGGGGATTTTTCCCCATTTTTTTCCCCAATTGTACCCAGTCAATTACCCCACTCTTCCGAGCCGTCCCGGTCGCTGCCCCACCCCTTCTGCCAATCCGGGGAGGGCTGCAGACTACCACATGCCTCCTCCGATACATGTGGAGTTGCCAGCCGCTTCTTTTCACCTGACAGTGAGGAGTTTCACCAGGGGGGTGAAGCACATGGGAGGATCACGCTATTCCCCCCAGTTCCCCTCCCCCCCGAACAGGTGCCCCGACCGACCAGAGGAGGCGCTAGTGCCGTACCATACCCACACACGACTTCCCACCTACAGACACAGCCAATTGTGTCTGTAGGGACGCCCGACCAAGCTGGAGGTAACACGGGGACTCGAACCGGCGATCCCCGTGTTGGTAGGCAAAACTTGCTGTTTTCTTGGCACGGCCGACAGGACTGGATTTCCTGTTCAGTCTCCATATCCATCCCCGGCCACCACACATACGAGCGTGCTTCTTGGTGGGGTTTTTTTTTTTCTTGTTTTCCATAGGGTTGTTACCCCATTCACAGAGTCACATTTGCATATGAAACCGATCGTTGGTTTTGGTCGATATGCAACTATACTGTTTATTAGGTGAGGGAATACCTGCAGTCAGTTGGGACTGACTAAGTCACTTAGATGAGTGATGAAACGTTTCTCCCGCTACATGTTGTGTCCAGATGAACTGATCCAGCTTCCGGGGATTTCTTTACCTGGATTACTAAGCATGCATCAAGACATTGCTAAAAACTGAATCTGGCCTTCGCCATATTGAGAGCGATTTCAAGAAGATCATGCTCTCAAAAAAGAGCAGGCGGTCTGATCACAGCCTTGGAGAATGATCCAACGGGGCTTTGTGGGTTAATGAAGACACATTATAACACAACTATAAACGGCGGCAGTGAATGGCGAATGGTGGAGTTGTTTGAGTCAAGAAATGATCCATGTGATCGACTCTGGTCTGGTTCGTGAGACGTCCTCATCTTTGTCTTCCTCCAGGTTTCTTCCTGGACTGGCGCTGGTTGGCTATCTGCAGTTCCATCCCGCCTACGCTGATGATGGTGTGCATGTGCTTCATGCCAGAGACACCCAGGTTCCTGCTCTCCCAGGGCAAGAGGCGGGAGGCCGAAGAGGCGCTGCGCTTCCTGCGAGGTCCCGACGCCCCTGTGGAGTGGGAGTGTGCCGCCATTGAGGATGCTTATGACGAGCAGGTGAGTGGAGGCCACCCTTTGGTGACTGGTTTTATCGTCTTTCACCACTAGAGGGGCTGTTGGCCTTGATTATTTTGCATTACAACTCCTTTGCGATCATGTTGCTTAAAGTGACATGACGATGCACTTGTTTTTCTTTGGTTTTTTACCAGCACCCTGTGTTTTTCTGGTGGATGCGGTGGTGTCGGATGACTCCAGATCCCAGAGATCGATTCAAAATGAAACACAGTCTGTGTGTTTTTATTAGGGATGCTGTGCTAGAGAAGCTATATATTCTGTAACCCTTGTTTTTGTGCAAACTGAGATACAAATGCCCCTTTTCCCCTGCATGGTACCGGCTCGACTCAACTCAACTCTACTCCCTTTTTTTTTTTGGTTTTCCATCGGGCAGAAGTTAGGGGTAGTACCTGGTACCAGGTAATTTTTTGGTACCACCTCCGTTGAGGTTCCAAGTGAGCTGAGCTTATACTAAAAGGTGACATGAAAATACCACTATAAATAAACAAATAAAATGAAATATTAATATAAATAAATATAAATATATGTATATTTATTTATATTTATTTAAATATAAATAAAACGTTATAAAATAAATTATAAAGATATTCAAATTCAGATATAAGTAAAATAGAAATACATAAAATAGAAACAAAAATATAAATAAAATTCATTCATATTTATTTAAATATAAAAATCTGACCACTGATTGGTCAGAGAGAAATTGAACAGCTCTATTTATAACCAGGAAATGCCGAAGTGAGTCTTATGAAACTTGTATTATAGTTGATAATCTATGTAAAAAATTATTTTTTGTAAGCGAATCTCTTCGTGACACTAATATTGTTCACGTGAAGCACACATTTAGAGTTGGTCTTGTTGATTTTTTGGAAAATAAAACACTGGTGTGGGGCGCTGGTAGACAAGGGAGGAAAAACTAGTCAACACGCCCACAAATGACCAGCGGGGCTTCGCCGTGAGGGGATGCTGTCTGCGGTGGAAAACCACATCCCAAAAAGTAACGCCCAATTTATACTCCAAATGTCGGTTAGCAGACAGATGTCTCTCGACAATTTTGACGTCATGAGAGACACTTTTTGTGTCTCCCAGGGCTGTTGTGTACATGACACATTTTCTTATGTCGGCAATTGGGCTTAAAGCGAGTAGAGTTGAATAGAATAGAGTGGAGTTGAGCCAGTACCATGCAGCGGAAAGGGGGCATGAGATATTTTTACGTTCTTATACTCATTATATCGTCAGCTATTGTTTGTTTTTTTCTACTTTAAAATGTTGTGTTCCTGTCCTGGTGCCTTTGTGTTCAGCATCCCACCAGTTAAGCCTAACTGCTAGTAAACATGCTCGTCTGTCAGCATGACATGAAAAGGTAGTGATGAACATGTGAAGATATCCAACATAAAATGAATACTATGTATTTCTTTAAGAATCCTGTTGATGAGTCTAGGGTTATGGTAAACTTTGTTTTCCTGTCCACCGCAGGCGGCTAATTTCCAGGTGGCTGACCTGAAGGACCCGGGCATCTACAAGCCGCTGGGCATCGGTGTCATGCTGATGGTTTTCCAGCAGATGACCGGGATCAATGCCATCATGTTTTATGCCGAGACCGTTTTCGAACAAGCCCATTTTAAGGTGATGAGGTTTCTTGGTCTTTCTATGCAGGGAAAGTTGCCGCTTACCATTTATTTGTCTACATAGCACCGCTCTAGGACTCGTGTGTTTAAAGGAAGATGGCTTAGTTGAGTTTATTTGTTGATTTAATGTGATAATAATAATAATAACGGATTACATTTATATAGTGCTTTATCTAAACATGTAGGGCGTGCTGTAGGGCGGCACGGTGGTGCAGTGGTTAGCGCGGTCGCCTCACAGCAAGAAGGTCCTGGGTTCGAGCCCTAGGGTAGTCCAACCTTGGTGGTCGTCCCGGGTCGTCGTCTGCATGGGTTTCCTCCGGGTACTCCAGTTTCCTCCCACAGTCCAAAGACCTGTAGGTCAGGTGAATCGGCATTACTAAATTGTCCCTAGGTATGAATGTGTGTGTGGGCCCTGTGTGATGGCCCAGCAGCCTGTCCAGGGTGTCTCCCCACCTGCCGCCCAATGACTGCTGGGATAGGCTCCCGTGACCCTGAGAGCAAGATAAGCGGTTAGGATAATGGATGGATGGATTTATCTAAACACCCAAAGCGCTTCACAGTGAAGGGGGGGAAACTTACCTCAACCCCCCACCAATGTGTAGCATCCACCTGGGTGATGCACGGCAGCCATTTTGCACTGGAATGCTCACCACACATCAGTTTGAGGTGGAGAAGGAGGAATCATTGAGCGAATTACACAGACGGATGATGTAATACATTTTATTAAAACCCTATCAAGAAATGTTCAAAGATGGCGTGATGAGGACCAGGGCATATTTCCATCCTGGTCTTTGTTGCATCTGACAGGCATCAGAAAAAGCTACTTGAAACCAAAAAGATAACATCAATGAAATGTAACATAATATTCATCCGTCCGTCCATTATCCAGACCGCTTATCCTGCTCTCAGGGTCGCGGGGCTGGAGCCTATCCCAGCAGTCACTGGGTGGCAGGCGGGGAGACACCCTGGACAGGCTGCCAGGCCATCACAGGGCCCACACACACACACACATACACACACACACACATTCACACCTAGGGACAATTTAGTATGGTCGATTCACCTGACCTACATGTATCTGGACTGTGGGAGGAAACCGGAGCATCCGCAGGAAATCCCCCTAAGACACCGGGAGAACACGCAAACTCCACACAGAGGACGGCCCGGAAGGACCCCCAAGGTTAGACTACCCCAGGGCTTGAACCCAGGACCCTCCCGCCGCAAGGCGATCGCACCAACCACTGCACCACCATACCGCTATGTCATGATTATCCTGGCCAAATAATCGTGATTCACAATATTATCCTGATTATCATCAAAATATGCTTAAAACTCTTAAAGTGCCACTAAAACACACTGGAATCACTTTACTTTACATCTTGTTTTATTGCATCACAGATGGGACGCATCTTTTTGGCTGGACCAGCCAGCAGGGACAGCCCTACAAGCGCGAATGTCCCTGACTGACTGCTGGAGTGATCATAGTTGGAGTCACTGACAGTGATTTGTGAATTGGGCCTCTTTTGCATTGATCCACTAGCAGCTTTAAATTATGTCCGCTGGCATGGGAACTGCTGGGCTGATTCACAGCCAATAGGGAACCTTCTACTTCCGTATTTACCATTGACGTCGTTTCGTTGGCTGACCAATCGTGTCATGGTTGCCGCTAGCTGGAACCGCCGTTGGTCACCTGATCCAGAGGCCCAATGGGTCAGACTGTAACATAAGGCTCAGTGTTTTCGGTTTTTACCGATTTTCACCGAACAATACCCAGACTTTTTTAAAAGGAGCAGATCAGTTTAAACCGATTTTCACCCGGATTTGATGTTTCCACGGATCCAAAAGTTGTTCGTGTTCATTTGAGGTTATGTAACTGTGTCCTCTTGTGGCGAAATTCAGCATGCTGGATGGTTTTGAAAAATAAAAACCGAAAACACTGAGCCTTGAAAATAACACGTTTCTTCCAAAATGTTGTAGAGTGACATTCATTCATTCATTCATTCATTCATTCATTCATTCATTCATCATCAGCCACTTCTCCGGGGTCGGGTGGCGGTGGCAGCAAGCTAACTAGGACATTCCAGATGTCTCGCTCCCCAGCAACCCCCTCCAGCTCCTCCTGGGGGATCCCAAGGTGTTCCCAGGCCAGATTGGACATGTAGTCCCTCCAGTGAGTTCTGGGTCTACCCCGGGGTCTCCCCTCAGTTGGCCGTGCCCGGTAAACCTCCAAAGGAAGGCGCCCAGGAGGCATCCTAATCAGATGTTCGAACCACCTCAACTGGCTCCTTTTGATGCGAAGGAGCAGCAGCTCTACTCCAAGCTCCCTCCGGATGTCCGAGCTCCTCACCCTATCTCTAAGGCTGAGCCCAGACACCCTATGGAGGAAACTCATCTCAGCCGCTTGTATCCGCAATTGCACCCTTTCGGTCACTACCCAAAGCTCATGACCATAGGTGAGGGTTGGAACGAAGATTGACTGGTAAATTGAGAGCTTTGCCTTCCGGCTCAGCTCCCTCTTCACCACAACGGTCCGCTACAACGTCCGCATTACTGCTGATGCTGCACCAATCCGCCCGTCAATCTCCCGCTCCATCCTACCCTCACTCGTGAACAAGACCCCGAGATACCTGAACTCCTTCACTTGAGGCAACAACTCATCCCCAACCCGGAGGGAGCAATCCACCATCTTCCGGTAGAGAACCACGGCCTCCGACTTGGAGGTGCTGACTCTCATCCCGGCCATTTCACGCTCAGCTGCAAACCGCCCCAGTGCACGCCGGAGGTCGCGTTCTGATGAAGCCAACAAAACCGCATCATCTGCGAAGAGCAGAGATGCAATTCCGAGGTTCCCAAAACGGACACACTCCTCACCTTGGCTGCGCCTTGAGATCCTGTCCATGAGTATCACAAACAGAATCGGAGACAAGGGACAACCTTGGCGGAGTCCGACACCCACCGAAAACGTGTTTGACTTTGTGCCGAGAATGCGGACGCAGCTCTTACTTTGGTTATACAAGGAGCAGATGGCTTGTTGTAGAGTGACATTTTAAGCAATAAACTTTTCAAGTAATGTGGGTCACTTTAGCTGCCAGGCTCCATCTGTGACTATAGCCTTACACACACACACACACACTCTGTCTGTCTCTCTCTCTGTCTCAAAGTGACACATTTGTTCTGTCATTGGATTGTCTGTATAATTTTTCTTTGTTGCCTCTGTGGTCTTGTGTCAGGAGAGTGACAAGGCCTCGGTGATCGTGGGTCTGACTCAGGTGGTGTTTACGGCAGTAGCAGCGCTGATCATGGATAAAGCCGGAAGGAAAATCCTTTTGGTCATATCAGGTACGCGTGGTTTGCCTGCAAACCCCCCCCCCCTTTTTCTCCCCAATTGTACCCGGCCAATTACCCCATTCTTCTGAGCCGTCCCAGTCGGTGCTCCACCCCCCCTCTGCCGATCCAGGGAGGGCTGCAGACTACCACGTGCCTCCTCCCATACATGTGGAGTCGCCAGCTGCTTCTGTTCACCTGACAGTGAGGAGTTTCACCAGGGGGACGTAGCGCGTGGGAGGATCACGCTATTCCCCCCAGTTCCCCCTCCCCCTCGAACAGGCACCCCCACCGACCAGAGGAGGCACTAGTGTAGCAACCAGGACACATACCCACATCCGGCTTCCCACCCACAGACACGGCCAATTGTGTCTGTAGGGACGCCCGACCAAGCCGGCGGTAACGCGGGGATTCGAACCAGAGATCCCCCTGTTGGTAGGCAACGGAGTAACCCGCCTGCAAATCCACCATCAATGTAGTTTAGGACAAAGGGATTGGACCAAAATATAGTATTGCAGTACTTCTATTTTTACTGCTACTCTGAATCTGAAAAATCTTTTCTCCAAATTAAGATCCGTCAGTTAAGATGGTGTATATGTTATATATTCCATCTTATTTTCAAAGAAGCATTTTAATATTCACCCCTCATACTGTTTATTTTTAAACAATAGGTATTAAACCTGTTAAGAATAGTATGTAATTCTGAGATACTAACTGGTCCTTTGCTCTTTTTTTTTTTTTTAAACCTGTGCTGTCAGCAGGCTTGGCGTACAACACAGGGAATTTGCATGCAAGTGAATCATGGAAACTATCTGTCAACTATCATAGACATAGAACTAGGATGCAAACGCTTGTATGGTGAAAAAAGAGAGCTCCACGAAGTCAAAAAAAAGAAAAGTGGCAGAGTAATATCGTATAACCATGTGACGAAGGCCTGTGCTATATGTCAGTTTCAAGTCAAGTCAGTTTTATTTGTATACCCCATTATCACAAATTACAAATGTGCCTCAGCGGGCTTTACAGCAACACAACATCCTGTCCGTAGACCCTGGCACCGGATAAGGAACAACTCCCTAAAAAAAACATTTTCATTTCCTTTCCTCACCAAGGAGTCGCCATGGCCATCAGCACCGCTGTCTTTGGGGTTTACTTTTACTTGACGGCCCACTGGCATGGTAGCGCCTCGGCGAGCAGCCCGGCGGTAACCCTGTGGACCCAGACGCCGACGCCCGCACCCCTTGCTGAGGCGGACCTGACCTGGCTGGCGCTCGCCAGCATGGGGGTCTTCATCACAGGTGAATGAAATGCCCACTGTCCTTTCTGGTCTTTCACTTTCTGACCCGGACCACGTTGTTAGTTGGTTGGAATGGTATATTGCATTGGAACCCAGCCACGGAGGATGCACAAGCCTTTCTTTCATTTATTTGTTTTCTTAACTCCTGCTGATGCATGCTCTGTTGCTTTTTGTGTTTTATTGTTGGCTTCACTGAGGATTTTTACTGCTTTGTTTTACTGCATTTGATGTAAGGTGACATTGAGTGTCATGAAATGCGCCTTTCAAATATGCGGATCATAAATCAGATTTCCATACTGGACCGGCCGAGGCCCGGGTCACCAACGACCGCCACCGGTACTGTTGGCCAGCAGGGTGCCGTTGGTAACTATGCTACTGTTGGGTGAAGGAGAAGGAGAGGGGGAAGGCATGTGCAGAGGCAACAGGAGAGGAGGAAGGGTAGGAGTGTGGAGGTGAGAGTATGAACTTTGAATGTTGGCACTATGACTGGTAAAGGGAGAGAGCTGGCCGATGTGATGGAGAGAAGGAAGGTAGATATACTGTGACCAGGTGGAAGGGGAGTAAGGCCAGGAGCATCGGCGGTGGGTTCAAACTCTTCTGCCATGGTGCGGATGGGAGGAGAAATGGGGTAGGGGTAATTCTGAAGGAGGAGTATGAGGAGAGTGTGTTGGAGGTGAGGAGAGTGTCAGACAGAGTGATGAGTATGAAGCTGGAAATCAAAGGTGTGTCGATGAATGTTACTGCACTATTTTCCCCAAGCCGGAGTCCTGTGTATTCGTTTGTGTGATTAAAGTGATTACCATCCCTCAAACTACCAGACGTTATACATGGATATGGACTGATCTGAAGTTGAATAATTAAAACAATGAATATCAATGATGGCGGCACGGTGGCGCAGGGGTTAGCGCGGTCACGTCACAGCAAGAAGGTCCTGGGTTCGAGCCCCGGGGTTGTCAAACCTTGAGGGTTGTCCCGGGTCGTCCTCTGTGTGGAGTTTGCATGTTCTCCCCGTGTCTGTGTGGGTTTCCTCCAGGGGGCTCCGGTTTCCTCCCACAGTCCAAAGACATGTAGATCAGGTGAATCGGCCATACTAAATTGTCCTAGGTATGTGTGTGTGTGTGTGTGTGTGTGTGTGTGTGTGTGTGTGTGTGTGTGGGCCCTGTGGCGGCCTGTCCAGGGTAGATAAGATAAGATACTTTATTGTCATTGTGCACACACAACGAAATTGCATTTGGTAGCTCTCAGACCAGCAGCACTCGACAAGGTAAATGATTAAAAACAGGATGCATGGGATTGTTGCACGTAGTTATAAGGGTGTCTCCCCGCCTGCCACCCAATGACTGCTGGGATAGGCTCCAGCATCCCCGCGACACTGAGAGCAGGATGAGCGGTTCGGATAATGGATGGAGTATCAATGAAACAGTCATGACAGTCGTGTTTGGCCTTTTAGAGCCTTCGTGAACCTGCCAAGTTGCTCTCCTTTAAACCGGATTCTCCTTCTGTACAGGTTTTGCTCTGGGTTGGGGTCCCATCCCCTGGCTGGTCATGTCAGAAATCTTTCCAACCAAAGTCCGAGGTTTCGCCAGCGCCACCTGCGTTCTCGCCAACTGGGGTATGGCCTTTATCATCACCAAGACCTTCCAAGACCTGATGGTGAGTAACACGGTGGCGACCTGTCCAGGGTTTCTGCTGACTTTTGACCCAGTACCTTCTGGGATATGCTTCAGACACCCGTGACCTCAAACTGGACTGTTAGGGACTAGACGCTGTGTTTACATGTACAAAATAATCTGATTACAGCGGCACCAGCACACTTTCCTGCTGTAAAGTGGCTTTCAGCGATTTTAATTTAGAACATTTTTTAATAACGTTTGATCAAACTATTTCTTCATCCCGACAGCTGTCAAGTAAGTAGGTACACTGAGACATGAAGCCAGTCTCTGTGGCCACCCTAGTCGCTGTAGACAGAGACAGAACATCTTCTCTGGACCTGCTCCTCGTCAGCCAATCAGGAGAGTTCTATGTGAGCCAGCGTCTCCATTGGTCCCTACTTGCTGTCAATCAATTTTCGTATTCACGAAGCTACTAGGCAGACGTGAGGGGGTGGATTCTTTTTCAGTTTTCTGAATATAGCTATCTCTTGCCAACTTCCACTCAGGATCACTTACTCTGACTTTTAACGTCCCGTCAATAAATTTGTTTGGGCGGCATCATGGGGTTCCTAGGGGAGAACGGCACAGTCGCCATTCACATCAGTGCATTTTGTCTGCTGCCAGGCACCAAACTTCTGAGGAAATATAGGGGTTTCTTTACAGTACGCGTCCATCCATCCATCCATAATCCAAGCCGCTTATCCCAATCAGGGTTGCTGGTACCTATCCCAGCAGTCACTGGGCGGCAGGCAGGGAGACACCCTGGACAGGCCGCCAGTCCATCACAGGGCCGACACATTCACACCTAGGGACAATTGAGTACGGCCGATTCACCTGACCGACATGTGGGAGGAAACTGGAGCACCCGGCGGACACCAACGCAGTCACGAGGAGAACATGCAAACTCCACACAGAGGACGACCCGGGACGACCCCCAAGGTTGGACTACCCTGGGGCTGAAACCCAGGACCTTGCTGTGAGGCGACCGTGCTAACCACTGTGCCACTGTGCCACCTTACAATACACAGTAGAGACATTTTACTTTATCTCATCTGTGAATATAGCTCTACTGCGATAAAGCACCTCAGTTGTCGTTAAGACAGTTGAAATAAAACAGATCGCTGAAATCCAAAAAGTCAACAGGTACCGCTTGAAGGTTTTATTCTAAGTCCACAGCCTTATTGGGTGGTTTACATGAGCTGTGTAATTAGTTTTTTTAAAAATCTTTTTATATTTCATTTTACATGCAAAAGAGCCAGGTCTGAAGGTTGAATGGCCTCAGTGTACTCACAGAAAACTGAATCATTTCATCTGGACATGTTTATTTAGAGAGAAATGCCTGTCCAGTGTGTCTCCCCGCCTGCTGCCCAGTGACTGCTGGGATAGGCTCCAGCATCCCCACGACCCTGAGAGCAGGATAAGCGGTTTGGATAATGGATGATGGATGTGTGTGTGTGTGTGTGTGTGTGTGTATATATATATATATATATATATATATATATATATATATATATACACAGTGCATCTGGAAAGTATTCACACCCCTTCATTTTCCCCACATTTTGTTATGTTACAGCCTTATTCCAAAATGGATTAAATTCCTTTTTTTCCTCATCAATCTACACACAATACCCCATAATGACAAAACGAAAAAGGTTTTGTAGAAATTTTTGTAAATTTATTAAAAATAAAAAACTGAAATATTGCATGTACATAAGTATTCACACCCTTTACTCACTCAGTACTTGGTTGAGGCCCCCTTGGCAGCGATCACAGCCTCAAGTCTTCTTGGGTATGAAGCTACAAGCTTGGCACACCTATATTTGGGGTATTTCTCCCATTCTTCTCTGCAGATCCTCTTGAGCTCTGTAAGGTTAGATGGGGAGCATCGCTGCACAGCTATTTTCAGGTCTTTCCAGAGACGTTCAATGGGGTTCAAGTCTGGGCTCTGGCTGGGCCACTCAAGGACATTCACAGACTTGTCCCAAAGCCACTCCTTCGTTGTCTTGGCTGTGTGCTTAGGGTCGTTGTCGTGTTGAAAGGTAAACCTTCGCCCCAGTCTGAGGTCCTGAGTGCTCTGGAGCAGGTTTTCATCAAGGATCTCTCTGTATTTTGCTCCATTCATCTTTCCCTCCATCCTGACTAGTCTCCCAGTTCCTGCCGCTGAAAAACATCCCCACAGCATGATGCTGCCACCACCATGCTTCACTGTAGGGATGGTATTAGCAAGGTGATGAGAGGTGCCTGGTTTCCTCCAGACGTGACGTTTGGCATTCAGGCCAGAATTCAATCTTGGTTTCATCAGACCAGAGAATCTTGTTTCTCAGGGTCTGAGTCCTTTAGGTGCTTTCTGGCAAACTCCAAGCGGGCTGTCATGTGCCTTTTACTAAGCAGAGGCTTCCGTCTGGCCACTCTACCATAAAGGCCTGATTGGTGGAGTGCTGCAGAGATGGTTGTCCTTCTGGAAGGTTCTCCCATCTCCACAGAGGAATGCTGGAGCTCTGTCAGAGTGACCATCGGGTTCTTGGTCACCTCCCTGACCAAGGCCCTTCTCCCCCGATTGCTCAGTTTGGCTGGGCGGCCAGCTCTAGGAAGAGTCCTGGTGGATCCAAACTTCTTCCATTTACGAATGATGGAGACCACTGTGCTCTTCGGGACCTTCAGAGCTGTAGAAATTAATTGTTGAGCACTTTCCCTACCGTTGAGTGTTTCTTTTAACAAAGTTTTATCTGTGATGGTCTGGCGGCCTGTCCAGGGTGTCTCCCCACCTGCCGCCCAATGACTGCTGGGATAGGCTCCAGCATCCCTGTGACCCTGAGAGCAGGCTAAGCAGTTTGGATAATAGATGGATGGAATGGCTATTAATATATATATAATGTTATAATATATAATATAAAAAAATAATAAATGATGTGTCCATGTGAAATGATTCAACCTTTTGTGATTTTGCTACCTGGATTACTGAGCATGCATAAAGAGCTCAGTTTACTCCTTCCCATCACAGTCTTCTGTGCATTTCTGCTACAGCTGTATAAGTTTTGGTCAGGATGTGAAGCATGAGCCCAGTTTCAAGTTTCAGGTAAATCTAATTAGCCATGTTATAAACCTCACAGATCCAGTATAAGTTGATGGAACAAGTGTCTCAGAAGAACTTGTTTCTTGGCCGTTCTTAAGACATAAAACTAGTTTGCGGCGTCTCTGTCAGGGCTACGTTTCCGGGTGTGGTTCTGAAAACTAGATCACCTGGTTTTAAACAGCTGAGGGAAGAATCAAACAAACGTTTTGTTTTTTTTTAAACCTGTGTACTGTGTACATAGATATGGAAGGTCTTGGCACTGTCATCTTGATTTGCTTGTGATGAGCTGTTGTCCTTTAGGGTGTGAATTCCCATACAGCTGCTGGTAGAGATGAATGATACTGGAACAAAAGTCAACATTGTGATGTTTCTGTTTTTGCTACATGTGCTGCAGTGTTAGAATAAAATGCTACATGTGCTGCAGTGTTAAAGGATAAAATGCTACATGTGCTGCAGTGTTAGAATAAAATGCTACATGTGCTGCAGTGTTAAAGGATAAAATGCTGCATGTGCTGCAGTGTTAAAGGATAAAATGCTACATGTGCTGCAGTGTTAGAATAAAATGCTACATGTGCTGCAGTGTTAGAATAAAATGCTACATGTGCTGCAGTGTTAAAGGATGAAATGCTACATGTGCTGCAGTGTTAAAGGATAAAATGCTACATGTGCTGCAGTGTTAAAGGATAAAATGCTACATGTGCTGCAGTGTTAAAGAATAAAATGCTACATGTGGTGCAGTGTTAGAATAAAATGCTACATGTGCTGCAGTGTTAAAGGATAAGATGCTACATGTGCTGCAGTGTTAAAGGATAAAATGCTACATGTGCTGCAGTGTTAAAGGATAAAATGCTACATGTGCTGCAGTGTTAAAGGATAAGATGCTACATGTGCTGCAGTGTTAAAGGATAAAATGCTACATGTGCTGCAGTGTTAAAGGATAAAATGCTACATGTGCTGCAGTGTTAAAGGATAAAATGCTGCATGTGCTGCAGTGTTAAAGGATAAAATGCTACATGTGCTGCAGTGTTAAAGGATAAAATGCTACATGTGCTGCAGTGTTAAAGAATAAAATGCTACATGTGCTGCAGTGTTAAAGGATAAAATGCTACATGTGCTGCAGTGTTAAAGGATAAAATGCTACATGTGCTACAGTGTTAAAGGATAAAATGCTACATGTGCTGCAGTGTTAAAGGATAAAATGCTACATGTGCTGCAGTGTTAAAGGATAAAATGCTGCATGTGCTGCAGTGTTAAAGGATAAAATGCTACATGTGCTGCAGTGTTAAAGGATAAAATGCTACATATGCTGCAGTGTTAAAGGATAAAATGCTACATGTGCTGCAGTGTTAAAGGATAAAATGATGCATGTGCTGCAGTGTTAAAGGATAAAATGCTACATGTGCTGCAGTGTTAGAATAAAATGCTACATGTGTTGCAGTGTTAAAGGATAAAATGCTACATGTGCTGCAGTGTTAAAGGATAAAATGCTACATGTGCTGCAGTGTTAAAGAATAAAATGCTACATGTGCTGCAGTGTTAAAGGATAAAATGCTACATGTGCTGCAGTGTTAGAATAAAATGCTACATGTGCTGCAGTGTTAGAATAAAATGCTACATGTGCTGCAGTGTTAAAGGATAAAATGCTGCATGTGCTGCAGTGTTAGAATAAAATGCTGCATGTGCTGCAGTGTTAGAATAAAATGCTACATGTGCTGCAGTGTTAAAGGATAAAATGCTACATGTGCTGCAGTGTTAAAGGATAAAATGCTACATGTGCTGCAGTGTTAAAGGATAAAATGCTACATGGGCTGCAGTGTTAAAGAATAAAATGCTACATGTGCCGCAGTGTTAAAGGATAAAATGCTACATGTGCTGCAGTGTTAAAGGATAAAATGGGGTTAAATAGATTCACCAGATATATGTAGCTTTTGACATTCAAAGCTCCATTTGCAAAGAATTTATGGGGTGATGTTATAGAGTTATCCAAGAAGTAATTTAATCAGGGCGTCCGGTTGGGTCTATTCCGTTGCCTACCAACATGGGGGATCGCCTGTTCGAATCCCTGTGTTACCTCCGGCTTGGTCGGGCGTCCCTACAGACACAACTGGCCATGTCTGCGGGTGGGAAGCCCAGTGTGGGTATGTGTCCTGGTCGCTGCAGTAGCACCTCCTCTGGTCAGTCAAGGCGCCTGTTCGGGGGGGAGGGGGAGCTGGAGGGAATAGCGTGATCCTCCCACGTGCTACGTCCCCCTGGTGAAACTCCTCACTGTTGGGTGAAAAGAAGTGGCTGGTGACTCCACATGTATCGGAAGAGGCATGTGGTAGTCTGCAGCCCTCCCCGGATCGGCAGAGGGGGTGGAGCAGCGACCAGGACGGCTCGGAAGAGTGGGGTAATTGGCTGGATACAATTGGGAAGAAAAAGGGGGAACCCCCCCCCCAAATAAACAGTAGTCATAAAAAAGGCTGAACCTGCTAGATTTCATGTTCTATCTAGGAGTACGAGTTTTAGCTTAGCATGACTGATGGAACCAGTTTGTGTTACACTGTAACCTTTGTGATGTGGTTATAAGCTCACGCCAGTCGAATCCTGACTTCTCGTGTCTCACAGGCTCTCATGACCAGTGCTGGAACCTTCTGGATGTTTGCGGTGGCGTGCGCTCTCAACGTCGTCTTCGCTCTCATCTTCGTCCCAGAAACCAAAGGCAAGACGCTGGAGCAAATCCAGGCTAACTTCAGAGGGACCTCGGCGCTGTGAACTTGGTGCTCGCCCGAACCCGAACAGAGCACCGGTCCCTGAAAACTGAAACCCAGGAAGTGACCTCACTTACCTCAGATATCTGATGTCTGAACTGGCCGGCTCGTACCCTACATCAACTAGTTAGAACAGATTTATCACATACAGCAGCAGCGGGCTTGGTGGTGGTTTTGGAGGATTTGGAGCAGGATTTGGTGGTTTTGGAGAGGAGGGTGGGGAAGGGCCAGGAAGGATTTTGATTATACGCACATTTACACCCTTGCAGACTCCCTCTTCTGTCCTTTAACACCTACCTTTTACTGCCACCTGAGCGTTTGGGGTTACGGGACTTGGACACGGGCGTCTCGGTGGGAGTTTGGGGGAGCAAGAGCGTTTCTCTGTGGATTTGAATCTCAGACTCACTGGCGTTAAGCTCACTTGTCTCCGTGTGGAACAAAACATATTAATAATTGAACTGTGCACAATTTTTGGTCATTTTCTTTTTGAAATGGGCGGTTTGAAATGTTCTCTGTGTAGCTCCGCTCATACGGGTTATGCCATCTACACACACAGGTCTGGTGGTGCTGTGGAACATTCTAGCCTGTGGGAGCCAGGCTTGTCTGTTCATTTTGTGGAGCTGGTGATGATCCTTCACTGCCAAAACTAATTATTTCGGCATCCGGGTGGCGTGGCAGTCGATTCCGTTGCCTACCAACACGGGAGTTGCCGGTTTGAATCCCCATGTTACCTCCGGCTTGGTCGGGCGTCCCTACAGACACAATTAGCCGTGTCTGCGGGTGGGAAGCCGCCTCCTCTGGTCGGCTGGGGCATCTGTTGGGGGGGGGGATTGGGGGGATTAGCGTGATCCTCCTATGCGCTATGTCCTCCTGGTGAAACTCCTCATTGTCAGGTGGGTACAATTGGGGAGAAAAAGGGAGAAAAAAAAAATCCAAAAAAAAAATTCATAGTTGACTAGCGCAAGTTGAGAAAAGATTTTTGACAAAAAATGCCCCCAAAATGCATTTTTTTATTAAGCGTGTGATAGAAAAAGGAAACTGAATTGAATGAAGTTGAAGAAACTAACTGGGATCTACTGTTTACTCAGGATGTACTGAGATTTAATTTAACTTTGCATCTTTTGCTTAATTTTTTTTTTTAATTTACATTTATCAGGTGCAGGTGAACACAGATAACAGGTAAATAAATATACATTATATAAGAAAAAAAGACACATGGTGTTCACATTTAGATGAGGAGGAGAGAGATCCAGAAGAATTCTGTCACTATCTCTTATTTCAGATCAATTGAGAAAATATGCAATAATTTGGAACCACTTAGTCAAAAATACATCCGTTATTAATTGTAATCCATGTAATGAACATCCTTATCCTGCTCCCTCCGTTGTGTTAGCGTGGGGGCTGGGGCCTCAGCCAGGACACTCTGGTTGTCTTCTTGGCAGTTAGAAGACGGTCTCTCAATAGTGATGTCTGATTTCTGTCCTCTGCATCTTCTGGTAGTAGTCCTAATAAATAGCAAGGTGCTTGTCAGGGCGGTTCTGTGTCTAAACACCTTTTAATTTAATTTTGTATATTTTGCCAATGTTTGGATAGTTTTGGACAGTCCCAAAATATATGTGTGTATGGTCTCCTGTCTTTTACTTCATCGTGGTAGAAACGGCTCATGTAATACTAACCATTTGTGACAATACTGTAAAATTTTGTGGATTTTTTTTTCCTGAAAGAAAAAACAACGTTTAACTATTTACGTTTAAACTGGGAATTTACTGTTTTTTGTGTACTTTGAAAGCAATCCTGTTCAGATTAGAGCTAAAAAGTAAGATTATTAATTTGTTAAACAGAAGTTGGTTATTATGTTGACCTTGTGTATCGTCAGAAACGTCATGTTTTTGGCTTTTGGCGAAGCTCACGCCTGCAGCTGACATGAAAACACGTCTGTCCGTACTGGGCATCGAGGGGGACGGGCCATGTTCCTGAATAATGCCTGTTTTTGCAGGGGTGGACTTTCTAAGTTTACACGTCATTGAGATGAACTCGCCATCTGTGAGATATCTGTTGAACACCCTCGGCCCTCACGTTTTGGTTCACTGGAAGTGGGAGGAAGTATGCAAACGTCCTAAAGGGTTTTCCTCGTCCAGTTGAAGAACTAAAAAACAAATTGAAACGGCAAAAATAAAATCACTTTTCAGTTCTATTAGCGTCCATTTAAAATGATCATCTGCAATTATGCTAGCTCATTTTATTTGCTCACAACTCAGAAAACACAATGTCTTAAGTGAGAACTGTTGGTTTGAGATATGTGTGACTGAAATGCACGTGTTTACAGAGTAAATGTAAAAGTGGAGTATTGTCGCCCAATAATCCGTTTCACGTGTTTCAATAAGTGTTGAATAGTTGAGCAGTGAGGTGCAAAGTTCATAGAGAATATGTCAAATGTATTTTTGCCTGATGTTGTATATTTTGCAGACCAGTTACCGTGTGATGGCACTAGAGCCTGATGAATGGATGTGCAGATTCCACCACAAACCAGAACCTGTCTTTATTTTTGGGCACAGAACTTTCTGGAATGGAAAAATAATCTGCATGCTGCTTAGTGTCTGTCGCAGTGCAGTGTGCAGACAGCTTCTGCACATTTAGCACCCCTGCTTGCTCACCATATTTTGGATTTAAGCTCAAGTTCTGTGTTTTCTAAATTCACATTTTCCATTCAAACCGGCTAATTAAAGTTTGGGTACAATTTCCTGTGTGCTGCCCCCTAGGGTATCCTGTTTCCGATCACGTGTCTTTCTGACAGCCGCGAAATCAAAGTTTTCAAGTATCGAGTTTAATTTTGAAAATCTGCTCACTGACACGTGCTGCTTTTGAAATTAGAATTTTAAATGCGTTGACTTTTTCCCCCTGTTGTTCGATTTCAAAATAAAAGCACGTCAATTGGGCTCCATAACAAAGTGACAAAACACTCCATTTAGTTTGTCGTGCCTGTAAATTACATTTTTGACTCACACGTTTCATATCACATTGTGTTTTTCTAACAAATTAGCAACCGCAAGATCAAAGTTTTCAAGTATCGAATTTAATTTTGAAAATCTGCTCACTGACACGTGCTACTTTTGAAATTAGAATTTTAAATGTGTTGGCTTTTTCGCCCTGTTGTTCGATTTCAAAATAAAAGCACGTCAATTGGGCTCCTTAACAAAGTGACAAAACACTCCATTTAGTTTTTCGTGCTGTAAATTACATTTTTGACTCTCACGTTTCAGATCACGTTGTGTTTTTCTAACCACATAGCAACCGCAAAACCAAAAGTTTTCAAGCATCGAATTTAATTTTGAAAATCTGCTCACTGACACGTGCTACTTTTGAAATTAGAATTTTAAATGCGTTGGCTTTTTCCGCTCCGGTGTCCGTTTTCAAAATAAAAGCACGCCACTTGGGCTCCATAACAAAGTGACAGTCGCTTCCATTTAGCTTGTCGTGCCGTAAATTGCATTTTTTTGACTCACACGTTTCAGATCATGTGTTTTTCTAACCACATAGCAACCGCAAAATCAGAAGTTTTCAAGCATCGAATTTAATTTTGAAAATCTGCTCACTGACACGTGCTACTTTTGAAATTAGAATTTTAAATATGTTGGCTTTTTCGCCCTGTTCGATTTCAAAATAAAAGCACGTCAATTGGGCTCCATAACAAAGTGACAGAACACTCCATTTAGTTTTTCGTGCTGTAAATTACATTTTTGACTCACACGTTTCAGATCACGTTGTGTTTTTCTAACAAATTAGCAACCGCAAAATCAAAAGTTTTCAAGCATCGAATTTAATTTTGAAAATCTGCTCACTGACACGTGCTACTTTTGAAATTAGAATTTTAAATGCGTTGGCTTTTTCCGCTCCTGTGTCCGTTTTCAAAATAAAAGCACGCCACTTGGGCTCCATAACAAAGTGACAGTCGCTTCCATTTAGCTTGTCGTGCTGTAAATTGCATTTTTTTGATTCACACGTTGTCCTTATGCGGAGCGGAACATTTAATTTCCCGGGTTGCCGTCAGTCATCACGCCAACGCGGCGTTTCCCCCCACAAATCCTAATCGTGTCCTTCACGCCGCGGAACTAACGGAACAGGCGCTCCCGCACCCGCTTTCCGGGGGAGTGAAAATGAACCCGGACGCTTCCTGTGTCACCGCCGGTGGTGTCCGGGCTCTGCTGGAGGCTCGGCGACGCGGGGGGAAATGGAGTTGAATTAAATAAAACAAAGTAAAACGGACGGAGTTTGAGACAAAGGGAGGGAGGGAGGAGGAGGTGGGATTCTCACCCGGCGATATCTGAGCGGAGCGCGGGGAGGAGGAGGAGGAGGAGAAGGAGGAGGAGGTTTCGCCTCGAATCGCCGTTCAACACGCCGACCATAAAAACCGGGTCGGAAAATGAAGCTCCTGAAGCCGAGCTGGGTCAACCACAATGGTGAGAGGGTTTCCGCTGTGCGGGGATCTGCTGGGGCCGAGTTGGGCTCTTGTTGTGCGGGGGTGGTTTGACTGTTGTGGACTGTGCAGGAATCTACTTTTTGTTTGTGGGGGTGGGGGGGGGTTGACCTTAATGTGCAGGAATCTACTGGTCAAGTTGGGCTTTAGTTCGGGGCCCGATCAACGCGTTTCGGTGGTTCGACTCCGGTTCGGAACCTTTTCGCCGCACGTCTTCCTCTGCTGCCCAGCCAGGAATAATGCTGCGAATTCGTCTTCGGTGAAAGTTGGGCTTTTGTAGTTGCTGGGGGGTAAAATCGATGAAGTGATGTGGTGCTGGTTGCCACTTGTGCATGACTTGCCCCCCCCCCCCCCGCAGGCCTGTGTAGCCTAATCAGCCACACGCACCATTTCACCAGGCTTTCTGATTTTAATTGGAAACTGTTGTGTAATTCGGGTTGTGTTTGATTTTTTTGATTTTTTGAAACCACAGATTGCATTTCTTTCCCTAACAGTTAGCCAGAGCCAGCTGTGTCTGTCATATTAACCCACTTTTAACTTGCTCTTTGCTGTTTATCGAGGAAGGCTGCTGTTTGTTAACTTTAACTAATGTTCATGTTAAAGCAAACCAGCTCTTGGGCCAGAGACAACCTGTCACTTGGCGATGCAATACAGCATCGGGCCATCTAAGCATTTAAACGTTTTAGGCAATAATTTCAATTTTACTCGTACCTGCAAAGCTTCCTACTTCCTACATTCTCTTGAGGCAAGGCACATTTATTTGTATAGCACGTTTCAGCATCAATGCAATTCATAGTGCATTACTTAAAACACAAAAGGCATTAAGAAAAGCAAATGAAGGCAATAAAAGACATTTCAAATAAATAAAAAGGGTGAAAGTTACAGTGCAGTGTAAGATGATAGTCAGAAGGTTCAATATGTATTTAATCGTTTGCAGAGGCAAACAGGGAAGACCTCAGCCTCGATTTAAAAGAACGGAGTTGCAGTGGACCTGCAGTTTTCTGGGAGTTTGTTCCAGATATGTGGCGCATAAAAACTGAAAGCTGCCTCTCCATGTTTAGTATTGACTTTGGGGGACAGAAAGCAGACCTGCCCCAGATGATCTGAGAGGTCTGGATGGTTCATAGTGTAGCAGAAGATCAGAAATGTAGTTTGGCCCTAAACCATTCAGTGCTTTATAAACCAAGAACAGGGTTTTAAAATCAATTCTTTGATGGACAGGAAACCAGTGTTTTACCTCAGAACAGGAGTGATGTTCTGGGCGGCATGGTGGCCCTGTGGTTAGCCCTGTCGCCTCACAGAAAGAAGGTCCTGGGTTCGAACCCCGGGGTTGTCCAACATGGACAATCATCCCAGGTCGTCCTTTGCGTGGAGTTTGCATGTTCTCCCTGTGTCTGCGGTGGGTTTTCTCCGGGTGCCCCGGTTTCCCCCACCATCAAAAGAAACATGCATGTTAGGGTTTATACTCCTGTCTGTGCCCCTGACCAAGGCAATGGGTAAAGAACTGGAGTTGGTCGCTGGGTGCAGCATCACGGTGGCAGCCCACTGCTCCTAGCTACACAGATCACAGCTAGGATGGGTTAATTTGCAGTAACAGAATTTCCCCAAGGGGATTAATAAAGGAAACTTAATTTAAAAAAAACTTAATTTGATCCTCTTTTTTGGTCTTAGTAAGGAGTCGAGCAGCAGCATTCTGAATCAGCTGCAGCTGTTTGATCAATCCTGCTGAGACATGAATCGTTTAATTCTTGATATATTTTCCAGGTGATAGGTTGACTTTGTACTTGGCTTAATGTGGCTATATAAATTCAGGTCTGAGTCCATACTACACCAAGATCTGGCCTGGTTTGTGGTTTTTAACATTACCAATTGTAACTGTGCGCTGACTTTTAATCGTTCTTCCTTGGCTCCAAAGACAGTTACTTCAGTTTTATCTTTTTTTATAAGAAAATTCTGACACATCCAATCATTGATTTGTTCAACGCACTTGCTTAGTGTTTGTATGGGATTATAATCAAGTCCCCTGGTGATATGGTTATGTTAATATGTGTCATCTGCATAATTAGTTGTTGGGAGTTGAGTTTTGTTGAGTTAACTGTTAACTTCGTTCATTTGCTTTGTTCCTTCTTTCATTTTATATGTAGCTGCACCCTGTAAATAAATCACTTTTGTTATATAGAAACAGTTTTGAGTCTGCCCCAACATTTTAGCCACTCAGGCCAGGCCTCCCCACAACATATTTTGGGTCCCCCCCCCCCCGTAGTCTGAAATAGTGGGAACATAGTAGATTGCTTGTTTTATTAGTCACCTGACCATACAGATGTTAAACAGAAGCGGCCCCAGAATGGAGTCTTGGGGAATCCCACAGGTCATTTGTTGTACGCTCAGCTTTGTAATTACCTATAGACACAAAGCAGTCCCCGTCCTTTAAGTGGGATTGAAGCCAGTTTTAGTGTTGTGCCAAAAAGTCCCACCCAGTTTTCCAATCAGTCCAGTGATATGCTGTAGTTGACTGTCAAATGCAGCACTGAGATCCAATAATACCAGACCTGAGATTCTGCCATTGTCTGTGTTTAAGCGGATGTCATTAAAGACCTTAACAACAGCAGTCTCAGTGCTGTGGTGTGGTGGCCGGAAGACATCAAAACTGTTGTTTAGTGCCAGAAAATTGTTCAGCTACTGGAAAACAGCTTTTTTAATGATTTTATTTAGAAACATGAGGTTTGATATGGGCGTATAATTGTTCATTAGTGAAGTGTGTCTTGATTATTCTTTTTTAAGAGTGGCTTGATGACTGCAGTTTTCTGGGCCTGTGGGAAGAGACCTGAGAGAAGAGGTGTGTTGACAATTTGTAGACGATCCGAGGACATGCAATTAGAAACCTTTTTGAAAAAGTCTCTTGCAGAATATCAGGGCAGCAGGAGGAGGATTTCAGATGTATAATGTCCTCCAACTTTTTTATGGTTGATGGGATCAAATTGTGTCATGCTAATTTGAATTGATTGTAGGTGGACACAGGGACAACACGTGCCCTGTACCGAGTACGGAGGCACTGACTGCCAGTCTGATTTTCTGAATTTTGTCATTGAAGAAGGAGGCAAATTCATTGCAGGCCCTGGTAGATAGAAATTCAGAGGCTGCTGCCACAGCGCGGTTTGTTAGCCCATCAACAGTAGCAAACAAGGCACATACGTTATTTATTTGATTTTGTTTTTTTGGCAGTGATGTCAGAGGAGTAGGACCGCCTTGCATTTTTCAGTTCCAAATGATAAATGCGCAGTCTCTCTTTGTAGATGTCATAATGAAAAGTAAGATTTGTTTTCCGCCAGCTGCGTTCAGCTTTACGACGCTCTTGTTTATTATTCTGACCAGCGTGGCACATCTCCATGGAGATCTTGTCTTACCAGAGACTTAAGAGCAGTCGCTGGTTTGTTCATTTGACTTGCAGGATTATATCTGATGTCTTCATGGTGCTACTTAAAAAAAAAAAAAAAACATGAACAGACAAATTACATCCTCTTGAGTTGCACTGTGAAATGTAGTCAGTGTTGCAGAAGGCCTTATGGATTTTTCCACCTAAAACTGATGTCACTGTTTAAGTGCCATGGTTACTTTTTCTCTCTTTTTTTAATTTACATTTATCAGGTGCAGTTACACAGTACAGTTCAAATACACAACACATACATAGTAGTTTTACCAAGCAGTCCATGGATATTGGCATCCTCTCAATGTCCATATATTGTTCCCATTCTCAACAAAGAAAAAGGAAACAGGAATAAGTAGTGTTATTATTTGACCATGAACACAGATAACAGGTAAATAAATATACATTATATAAGAAAAAAAAGACACATGATGTTCACATTTAAATGAGGAGAAAAGAGATCCAGAAGAATTCTGTCACTAAGTCTGATTTCAGATCAGTTGAGAAAATATGAAATAATTGGGGACCACTTAGTCAAAAATATGTGTTTTTAATTGTAATCCATGTAATGAATATCCTTATCCTGCTCCCTCTGTTGTGTTAGCGTGGAGGGGGGGGGGCGTCCTCAGCCAGGACACTGATCATCTTCTTAGCAGTTAGACGAAGGACCCTCAATAGTGATGTGTGATTTTTGTCTTCTGCATCTTCTGGTAATAGTCCTAATAAATAGCAAGATGGTTGTAAGGGCAGTTCTATATCTGAACATTTTTTAATTTCATTTTGTATATTTTGCCAATATTCTGATAGTTTTGGACGGTCCCAAAATATGTGTGTATGGTCTCCTATCAGGCCACAGCCCCTCCAGCACTGATCCGAGGTGACACCAAATTTTGATATGACAAGAGGGGTCCTGAAAAATCTCATCTTAACTTTCCAGTCAGATTCTTTCCAAATGGGGCCATTTGTTATTTTATGTCCCTCTCTGCATGATAATTCCCAGTTTTTATCTGATATTATGGTGTTCATCTCCGATTCCTGTTTTTCCTTGATATCCAGACTGCTATCCATTAACTCGTCTTGTAATAGCCTATGTATGTGCGATATAATCTTCTTTTTAATCTACTCATATATTTTCGTAATGTGTGTGTGTGTGTGTGTGTGGTGTTAGTTAGTGTAGATAGCGGGACCGAAAACTAAAGCATTTATGATCCTAATTCTTTTTGGAGGTGGTAGGTATTGTCTCAGAGAGTAAGGGAAAAATCCCAGAAAATTAAAATTATGCATAAATATGCAAAATATGCGTTTTTCTAAAAATGGCTAAAAACCACCTTTCTCGGCATTTCAGATGATTCTGAGCATCTCTGATTTTTTCACCTATATAAAAAAAAATTCTGGGACTTAGAAATGTTTTGGCATTATGCAAAATATATGCATTTTTGCAAAAATGCACTTATGATCCTATTTTTTTGGAGGTGGTAGGTATTGTTCCAGAGAGGACCAGAAAATAGAAAATTAAAATAATTATAATAATTATGCATAATTATGCAAAATATGCATTTTCTAAAAATAGCTAAAAACCACTTTTCTCAGCATTTCAGATGATTCTGAGCATTTGGGGGAGGGAGTTGGAGTGGGAGGGGGGTTAGGGGCAGGGGGAAGGCGGTTAGCTGGCAGGATGAAGAGGAGGGAGATTTAGACGGGTGGATAACCAAACCGCTACATTGTAGCAGGGTTCTTCTAGTAGTTAACATAAAGAAATGTTCTATATTGGATGGTGGAGTACATAGTTTATTCCAGGGGTGGCTAACCATGTGCCATGGAGAGCCATGTGTATGCAGGTTTTCATTCCAGCCGGACTCCACACATGGCTCTCCATAGCACATGGTTAGCCACCGCTGCTCTAGATATTGACATAGGGAGTCTCAACTTCTTTCTCACATTTGACCATATTTTAAAAGTGGATGACTTTTTTCTCTTTCTAATTATCTTTCATCGCACCATCAAACTAATCCCACAAATGTCTGATACAGATGCGTACAGAGCAATATTATTCATGTTAAGGTGAGGAATACATTTTATTTTTTCCTTTTGTTTATTTCTTTTTTCTAGGTAAGCCAATATTTTCAGTGGACATCCACCCAGATGGGACGAAGTTTGCTACTGGCGGGCAGGGTAAGCTTGACACAAACACACCAGCTCAGAAAAATGCTTTAGGTTTATTGTCAAAGAAGGTTGAATCGGTTCATCTGGACACAACGTTTACTGACGGATACGTTTCATCACTCATCTAAGGGCCCTGGCAACCGTCGGCCAATGTCGGGCCGTCGGTGAGCGTCTGTGACCCTAGTTTTTGCGGTGTGTCCCGTACCGTCGGCACCAGTCGGACCCCTGTCGGCAGCTTTTCGGCCGATTCAGCATGTTGAATTGGTGGAGCCCATCAGTGAGAGCAATCACTCTGATTGGCTGTGCAGAACATACATGCTAGCTGGCCATTGACTGTAGTCTTTGTGGTGTGTTCAAGTGCTACTTTTTGACCCAGACAGCAGCCAATGTGAGGCAACGCAACAGTCGGCCTTCGTCGCTGCTAGTCGGTTTGGTGTGTCTGGGCTCTAAGCGACATCTTCAGTCTCACCTGACGGCAGGTGTCCCCACCCTTATCAACAACACAGTGGCATAACAACCAAAACCAACGACCAGTTTCATATGAAGTATGGGCGTGACCGTTAACTAGAGCTTCAACAGCCATGTGTACTATTCACAGAGGATTTGAGAACCTTTGCAATCACAGCGTTGTAAGATGGCGTTCATCTCGAGTACATCTGTCACCATCTTAAAATGCTGTGATTGGATTGCAAAGGTTCCCAAATCCTCTGTGAATAGTACACATGGCCGTTGAAGCTCTAGTTAACGGTCATGCCCATATTTGCATATTTAACTGGTCGTTGGTATCACATTCAGATTCAGACTTTATTTATCGCAGAAGGGCAATTCAGTTTTACAATCTACCCAGACCATACACAAACTCACAGACAAGTGGCAATCATCAGTATGTCAGAGACAACAGACAGATCAGTACATGGGCAAGAGATGCACACCGTTGCCCTCGTGTGGCCTTGCATGCAGACTCACGTGAGGAGCAGGCGAAGGGTAAAAATTCACATAGGTTAAAAGAATACAATAAATAAGTAATTGAAGCATCCTAAGATGCATTGCACGTTACATTCAATGAACGTACAGGCCCACAAGCCATGTGAAAAACAAACAAGGTGTAAACCAACTGTTGTGGTTTAAAACAATATAAAGCGTTCATTTAAAATGACCACTCCCAGCATTTAACAGCCTGATAGAAGAAGGAATGTGGGACTTAGTATAGCGATTCGTTTCCCTTGGGGGCGCTCTATAGCGCCGGCCTGAGGGCATTACAGTGATTTTACTGGACAGGACGCGGTCAGATTGGCTAATAATTCCTTAGGCAATCTGACCACGTCCTGGTTTCGGTTATTATGCCCCTGTGTTGCTTATAAGGGTGGGGAAAAGTGCAGTCAGCTGAGACTGAAGAGGTCACTTAGATGAGAGAAGAAACGTATCTGTCAGTAAACGTTGTGTCCAGATGAACTGATTCAACCTTCTTTCATATTCATACCTGGGTTATTGAGCATGCATCAAGACGTTTACTGTTTTTGGGTTCTCACTGATACACTGTGTATGCAATCACAGATGTGAATGATGTATGTAATGAGGTGCAAATGGAAAATTGCTCATCGGTCCCATTCAGGCTGTGTGATTTTTAAATTTATTTCTGATTTTCCCTTTTTCTCACAATTTAGTGGCCAATCAATCCCTATTTTATTTCAAACACCCACCCTCGTACTGCATGCGTTCGCCAACTGCATCTCTCCGGCCTGCAGTCTCGAAGGAGACGCCTCGCCACTTCCGTGACAAGGCGAATCCAGGCCGAACCACTGCTTTTTCCGACACACACAGGGACGCATTCATGTGAGGAACACAAGCCGACTCTGCCCCCCTCCCGAAGACAGTGTTGCCAATGATTGCTGCTTCATCGAGTCCGGCCATAGTCGGATCTGACGAGACCGGAGCGCGAACCCCGGACCCCAGTGGGCAACTGCATCGACACAAAGCCGATGCTTAGACCGCTACACCACCGCGGACTCCGGGCTGTGTGATTTTTAAAGCTGCTATGAGGAGTTTGGGATTTTTGTTGACTTTGTTGCCCCCCCTGTGGGCACAAGCGGAAATGCTTCACAGAAGAACAATTTCATTTCGCATAAGTCAAGTCAAGTCAGTTTTATCTGTATCGCCCAATATCACAAATTACAAATTTGTCTCAAGGGGCTTTACAGCAACACAACATCCTGTCCTTAGACCCTCGCATCGGATAAGAACAACTCCCCCCAAAAAAACCCTTTAAGCGTTCCCTCTTGTCACAAAGATCTACATTCATCCTCTGGTAGCCTGCATATTTGTTTTAAGAAAGATATATGTATATATATAATCCAGCGATTCAAGTAAATTCTTTATGAGACAGAACAAGCCTGTTTCAGCTGCCAATGTGGTTAAACCACATTGGCAGCTGATGAATGCATAATGCACAAAACAAGCTTGTTCTGCTATGTGTTAAAGTTTTTTTTCCGACATCTATCTTAATATATATACTATGGGTGGCGCGGTGCCGCAGTGATTAGCGCGGTGGCCTCACTGTAAGAAGGTCCTCGGTTCAAACCCTGGGGTTGTCCCATCCCGGGTCGTCCTCTGTGCGGAGTTTGCATGTTCTCCCCGTATCTGCGTGGGTTCCCTCCGGGGGCTCCGGTTTCCTCCCACAGTCCAAAGACATGTAGGTCAGGTGAATCGGCCATACTAAATTGTCCCTAGGTGTGAATATGTCAGCCCTGGGGTGGATTGGTGGCCTGTCCAGGGTGTCTCCCCATTCCCGCCTGCTGCCCAGTGACTGCTGGGAATAGGCTCCAGCATCCCGCGACCCCGATTGGGATAAGCAGCTTGGATAATGGATGGATGGAATGGATGGGTTCTCACTGGTACCATCGACACCATGATCGTCTCATTGTCCATGAAATGTGTACTGGTCCTGGACTGGGATTTGTGTGGGGATTTAGCGGTTAAGTTTTTGAGAAATACTTTGCCCATTGTTTAACCTGGAAAGATTATTACCAGGATTCATCATAGGAAGCAGTATTAAACAGGATGATGATGAAGTTTTTTAGGCACCTTAGGGGAAGCCACGTGTTCCCTGGATAGGCTGAGCTTGAACCCCACCTTCCACCTAGTTTACTACGCAAAGATCTCTAGACTGTATCATATCTGAGTAAAAAGAAAGGTCTTGATATGTCAAACACTGATGATTTTTTGGTGTTTTTCTTCTCAGGAGAGGATTCTGGTAAGGTGATGATCTGGAATATGGCACCTGTCCTTAGAGAGGAGGATGAGAAAAATGAAAACATTCCCAAGATGCTTTGCCAGATGGACAATCACCTCGGTAATCCGAACACTTTTGAATTGATTGAAGGCTTTTAATCCTGTTGTGTTAAACGTAAGGAAGTTCGGGTGATTTGTTGTACCCATAACCCAGAAGACTTAACACGCAAACAAATGTCTGTTTTGTTGCTTTTTATCACCAGTGCATTTCAGACGATGGCTGATTCACAAATATACAAATCATGAACACATCAGTGGTATTTGGTAGGACTTTGCCAGGAAAAATGGCAGGGTGCATACCAGAGGAGGGTTGAATCACTTCATCTTGACACAACGTTTACTGACAGATACATGTCATCACTCATCTAAGTGACCGCTGACTGCAGGTTCCCCACCCTTATAAACGATACGGGGCGTCCGGGTAGCATAGCCGTCTATTCCGTTGCCTACCAACATGGGGAAGGCGGTTCGAATCCCCGTGTTACCTCCGGCTTGGTCGGGCGTCCCTACAGACACAATCGGCTGTGTCTGTGGGTGGGAAGCCGGATGTGGGTATGTGTCCTGGTCGCTGTACTAGCACCTCCTCTGGTCAGTTGGGGCGCCTGTTCTTGGGGAGGGGGAACCGGGGGAAATAGTGTGATCCTCCCACATGCTACGTCCCCCTGGGGAAACTCCTCACTGTCAGGTGAAAAGAAGCGGCTGGTGACTCCACATGTATGGGAGGAGGTATGTGGTAGTCTGCAGCCGTCCCCGGCTCAGCAGAGGGGGTGGAGCAGAGACCGGGACGGCTCGGAAGAGTGGGGTAACTGGCCAAGTACAATTGAGGAGAAAAGGGGGGGGGGGAAGAAACTATTGAAATGAGATAAAATAATAGAAATTGAAGTAACTATGGTGTCCCGATGATCCGGGATTTGAACAGACGGGTGATGAAATGGAACGAGCGTGAAACAGGGTGAGGCTGAGACAGACGGTCCATGCACAGGCAGCATTTTGTTATTGAGTAAAAGTTAAGCAAAGAAGCTTTATTTAACCCTTCAATATAACATGAAGTACAGGGAGGTGGTATACACTTTTTTATGAACAATTCATGGTGCACTGACTGACTGACTGACTGGAGTATTTCTCTCTAACGTGTGATCACTGTGCAACAAACAAGACAAACTTCATCTACTGGTGGGGAAGAATAGAGACTTCTCTTCATCTTGTGTTTTGTGCTTTTTGGAAATTTGACTGTTTGGCTCAATACCGGCGCCCTGGTGGCTCACCTGGTAGAGCGCGTACCACATGAGGCTGAGTCCTTACCGCGGTGGCCTGGGTTCGAATCCGGTTCAGGCCCTTTAGGGGCGGCACGGTGGCGCAGCGGTTAGCGCGGTCGCCTCACAGCAAGAAGGTCCTGGGTTCGAACCCCCGCGGTAGTCCAACCTTGGGGGTCGTCCCGGGTCGTCCTCTGTGTGGAGTTTGCATGTTCTGCCTGTGTCTGCATGGGGTTCCTCCGGGGGCTCCGGTTTCCTCCCACAGTCCGAAGACATGAATCAGCCATACTAAATTGTCCCTAGGTGTGAATGTGTTGGCCCTGTGATGGTCTGGCGGCCTGTCCAGGGTGTCTCCCCCCCCTGCCACCCAGTGACTGCTGGGATAGGCTCCAGCATCCCCACGACCCCAGTGGGATAAGTGGTTTGGATATTGGATGGCTTGATAACATGAAGTACTGGAGAACCCGTGGGTAAAATAGCAGATAAAGCAACATAAAGGCAGACCCTGGCTGCAGAGCCGACTGAAGACTCAGCGAAGTCCAGGAACCAGATTCGTGATATAAGTCATGTGATTTGCTAAAGCTGTTGATTCTCTGCAGCGTGCGTAAACTGTGTACGCTGGTCAAACAACGGCTTGTACCTGGCGTCAGGAGGAGACGACAAACTGGTCATGGTGTGGAGGAGAGCCGCGTATGTAACACACACACACACATGCACGCATGCACACACACACAGTATAAACGGTTATTGAGATACTGACCCTTAATTAGTTCCCCCAATTATGAGTCTCTTGTATTTCCCTGAATCTGTTGTACTGTAAGATTGAACTTCAGATGCATCCGGGTAGTGTGGTGGTCTATTCTGTTGCCTACCAACACGGGGATCGCCGGTTCGAATCCCCGTGTTACCTCCGGCTTGGTCAGGCGTCTCTACAGACACAATTGGCCGTGTCTGCAGGTGGGAAGCCGGATGTGGGTATGTGTCCTGGTCGCTGCAATAGCGCCTCCTCTGGTTGGTTGGGGTGCCTGTTCGGGGGGGAGGGGAGCTGGAGGTAATAGCGTGATCCTCCCACGCGCTACGTCCCCCTGGTGAAACTCCTCACTGTCAGGTGAAAAGAAGCGGCTGGTGACTCCACATGTATGGGAGGAGGCATGTGGTAGTCTACAGCCCTCCCCGGATCGGCAGGGGTGTGAAGCAGCAACCGGAACGACTCGGAAGAGTGGGGCAATTGGCCGAGTACAACTGAGGAGAAAAGGGGGGGGGGGATCCAAAAAATAAAAAGTCCCATCAAAAAGGGCTCAAGAAAGAAAGAAAGTTTTAGAATAAAAATCAAAATTTTCAATTTTGGAAATTAGAAGGTATTATGTGTGATAGTAAAGCTTTCTCACATCATAACATGACCACTTGATATTAGCAGGGATAGTGGAGTTGTAGTGTAGTAAATAACTCGCCGGTTTGTTTCTGTATGTGCATGTGTCCTGTGCAGGTTTATTGGTCCCAGCACAGTTTTTGGTTCCAGCAGTAAACTGGCCAATGTGGAGCAGTGGAGATGTGTTACCATTCTGAGAAACCATACTGGAGGTACAGTACACACACACACACACACACACACTCATACACACACATTTTGCAAACATATACAAAAATAGCACGAAAATACATACACACACTTAAGTACACACACGAACATGTAATGTACATGCAGAGACACCAACACACAAAGCATGCTTACTTCTTCACAGTGTATACATGCATACATACATGATTATGCATGCTCATCAAATTTAAATGCATGTACATCCAAACAGAGATTGGACACAGGCTCACACACACACACACACACATACATACATACAAACATACATCAGAATCAGAAACACTTTATTTGGCGTTTCATTTCATACACTTGCACACATGAAATGAAACGACATAACGTTTCTCCCAGCCCACAGCAGTGCGACACAAAGACAGAAACACATCCAAAAACTACAAGAACACACATATCCAACCTAGAAAATATATCTAAACTAAACAAAAAGAAAATTCCACTGTCCAGGAGAACGAAGGCCAGCCAGGATGACTGTAGGAACTGCCGGTCTGCACGGGCTAGCAGTTAGCTTAGCCTGCCCCGCTTCACGTCCTGTCCGACCGCCCTCGGTGTTTCCTCTTCGGGCGCAGCTCCGGTCAACCCTCAGCCAATCAAACGCCAGCTTTCCCAGCCAGACACCTTCGACACACCTGCCCGCACTCCACACAACGACAATAAAAACACAGTCAGGGTTAGGCGAGGACGCCGCCAGACCGCCCTCGGTGTTATCGGAACTGCTGGTCTGTTATCGGAACTTAGCCTGCCCCGCTTCCGCGTCCTGTCAGACCGCCCTCGGTGTTTCCTCTTCGGTCACAGCTCCAGGCAGGGCCGTGGTCCCTGGGCCCACAAGACGCAGCAGACCAAGCTCTCCCAGCCGATCCAGCGCCAGCTCTCCCGGCCCTCAAATGAAGACAAACTCAGACACAGACGTGGACAAAGACACTGCATGGACGGAACTGGGTGAGGCCGCTGCAAACGTGAATGTGCGCCGCCATCTTCCCACACCGGAAGCGGAAATACCAGCATACAACCTAAACCTAAGCAAAACAAGCCATTTTCAATAACAGGGTTAGGATCACAAATATGTACGATGATAAACCTTTATTTATGTCTGTTTCACTTCCTGTGTGTGCCCGTGTTAGATGTGATGGACGTAGCGTGGTCTCCTCATGACGTGTGGCTGGCCTCCTGCAGCGTGGACAACACCATCGTCATCTGGAATGCACGCAAATTCCCAGGTAGGACACCCAGCAGCGGGCAAAACAAACACACCCACATCTCTCCTGTTCTTACCCTCCTGTCTGTGGCAACAAATCTAAAATGTAATCACACTTTCTGATATCAGAAATATAAGACACATCTTATATCAAATATATATGAAAAATGTGTGAAACTTAACATAATATCTGATGCTGACAAGTTCAAATTAAAGTAATAAAATTATGAGAAAAATGGGGAAAAAATGTGAGATCTGAGATTTTGTATGAGTTTTTTTTCTTCTACCAAATGTGACGGTGGTGGCGAATGTTCATGTTCAGAAGATATGTGTCTGTTCAAAGGGCCGTTTATTAAAGTTTGTGAAACTGTGCTTGTGTCCATGCAGCCTGGCTTCGTTGCCTGAAAGTGGGAACTGACTAACAGTAACGATAAAACCTCTAAGTGAAGGAATCCCGAAATCATAACCACCAAAAAGCCGGGGTGAACAGAAATTCCTAAAAGTAAAAAATATATTGTTGACACTAGAAATCACATTTTTAAATTTGACATCAAATTTAAAAAAATGTAATAAGTTCCTGAAATCTGATATCAAGTTTTTGACACGTAATATCAAAGCGATTGAAAGTGGCTTCAAACTTTGGAATATCGATGATAGGGTGTAAGAAAGTATTGATACACTCGAGTATTGCGATATTATCTTTTATGATACTGTATCGACTCTCAAAACCACTATATGGATTTTTAATTGTTTACATGTAAAGGTCTGTGACAAACATTTTGTGTTGTGTGTCACCCCATGACCGCTAGATAACAGTGTTGTAATCGATCTTCAGCCATTTGACTCTTCCACTCCAACCCAACAACATAAACTGAAACAGGAAGTAGCATAAGCACAAAGAACACAGGCCTATGACATCACAATATATCGCCTTTCTTACAGTATCGCCATGTATCATGATATATTGAATTGTAACCCCTGTATCGTGATACGCATCATATTGGCAGATTCTCACCGGTACACAGCCCTAATCGATGGTGTTATCGCCCTGACCTCCATCTCGTTCCCCTGTCGTTTCAGAGATGGTGGTGTGTCTCAGGGGTCACACGGGGCTGGTGAAGGGCCTCACCTGGGACCCGGTGGGGAAGTACATTGCCTCCCAGGCAGACGACCACAGCCTCAAAGTGTGGAGGACCATGGACTGGCAGCTGGAGACCAACATCACCAAGCCTTTCAGTGAGGTAAATCACATTAACCACCATTGTAATTTTCAGTCATTCCTTTCAAGTTTTGAAGTGGTAGTAGTACTGCTAGAGCCTTCGGTATTAAAACACAGACTTCCGTGACCAGAACATTCACTGAGGTAAAATAGGTTTATAGTGATCATTTTAAATTAAAATAATACGGCGTCTGGGTAGCGTAGTGGTCTATTCCATTTCCTACCAGCACGGAGATCACCGGCCCGGATCCCTGTGTTACCTCCGGCTTGGTCGGGCATCCCTACAGACACAATTGGCCGTGTCTGCAGGTGGGAGGCCGGATGTGGCTGTGTGTCCTGGTCACTGCAATAGCGCCTCCTCTGGTCGGTTGGGGCACCTGTTCAGGGGGAGGGGGAACTGGGGGGAATAGTGTGATCCTCTCACGTGCTACGTCCCCCTGGCGAAACTCCTCACTGTCAAGTGAAAAGAAGCGGCTGGTGACTCCACATGTATGGGAGGAGGCATGTGGTAGTCTGCAGCCCTCCCCGGACCAGCAGAGGGGGTGGAGCAGCAACCGAAATGGCTCGGAAGAGTGGTTTAATTGGCCGGATACAATTGGGGAGAAAATCCAAAAACTGACAGTAGCTGAAGATTTTGTGCATTGGTAAAGAATTATGGAGCGAAGTTACCAAGCCATTCAGCAAGGCAGCAAGTCTAACTGAGGACTTCAGACATCTTAAAGCTGAGATAAGCGATATATGTTGATTTGAACAGTGAATAAAATGACTCCTGGTAATGTGAAAGGATCGCTAGTACTGTTAATCCCGTTGAAAATCAACATCATAGTCTACAGTTTTCCGATTTTTATTGGAATTTTAAATTTTTTTTTAAAAAATCTTTCCCGTTTTTCTCCCCAATTGTACCCGGCCAATTACTCCACTCTTCTCAGCCGTCCCGGTCGCTGCTCCACCCCCTCTACTGATCCGGGGGGGGGGGGGGGGGGCTGCAGACTACCACATGTCTCCTCCGATACATGTGGAGTCGCCAGCCATTTCTTTTCACCTGACAGTGAGGAGTTTCGCCAGGGAGACGTAGCGTTGGGGAGAATCACTCTATTCCCCCCAGTTCCCCCTCCCCCCTGGACAGGCTCCCCGACCGACCAGAGGAGGCGCTAGTGCAGCGACCAGGACACATACCCCCCTCGGCTTCCCACCCGCAGACACAGCCAATTATGGCTGTAGGGACATCCAACCAAGCCGGAGATAACACAGGGATTCAAACCGGTGATCCCCGTGTTGGTAGGCAACAGAATAGACCGCTACGCTACCTGGGCGCCCTTTATCGTTTGATTTTACCACTCTGGCAAAACTCACCCCCTCTCTGGTTGAGTCCTTCCTTCTCCGACCAAACCCTGCCCCATAAAACTGTGGATAAGACGCTTGCAGCTCTTAAGTTCAGAAAGCTACATGTTCACTGCAAAATGGACAACCGCGTAGCATGCAAGCGCTAGGATTAGCCAGACTGGCCAGTACTCGTTGCCTCCGTTGGTTGGATTGGTTAAGGTTAGGGTTAGGGCGGGCTTAAGGTTAGCTAATCAGAGGCAGAGTAGGGGCAGGTCTTCCTAGAATCCTAGCGCCTGGATGCTACGTGGGGCATGTCCTGCTTAGAAGTGCCGTGGAATTCATAATATCGGATTTTTATTTGTTCCACGTGGGCCATGGTAGAGACGGGAAGGCAGGGGTGAGGAGTGAGTTGGTTCTAATTGTGTGTTCGTGAATGTCTGTAGCTCTACTGTCTGACCTCTAGAGATCAGAAAAATCACTTACCGTAGCTTTAAAATGAATGACCTGTCTGTGTACAGAAGAACTCCGACATTGCTCATTATTTGACGCGGTCTAGATCACACCACTTAAACGGAGTCTTGAGATGACAAGTGTGAATACATTGCTCTCATAAATGGGGTTCTTCATCACTCATCTATAAAAGCTAAACCTAATTCATACGGTATCTGTTCTCTAACGCTCTCTTCTTTTTCTCTCTCTCCCTTTCCCCTCTTTTTGTCCTCACCTCTCATCCTCTCATATCCCCCCCCCCCCCGTCCCCGTCCCTTTCTCTCAGTGTGGAGGGACGACCCATGTCCTCCGTCTGTCCTGGTCTCCCGATGGTCAGTATCTTGTATCAGCTCATGCTATGAACAACTCGGGGCCCACCGCCCAGATCGTAGAGCGAGACGGGTGGAAGACCAACATGGACTTTGTGGGCCACCGTAAGGCTGTCACTGTGGTGGTATGTGTGTGTGTTTACTGGAAGCAACAATACATGTTTCTATCAAGTGTTTTTGGTGCTGGTTTTGAAGGAAAGCTGATTGGAAATGCCCATATAGCCAAGAATAAATAAATATCCAAAGTTTTGTCAAAATATTGCTTTTAAGCTGTCATAGCTGCTAGTGATGGAAAGGTTGACGTGTCAGCAATTGTGTCTGTAGGGACGCCCAACCACGGAGATTCGAACCGGTGATCCCGTGTTGGTAGGCTACCCGGACGCCCCCTGTTTGATTTATTTATTTATTTATTTTTAAAGCTGCATGGATATTCCAATGCAAAACGTCCTGCCTCTTCTCTGCTGCCTCGTATCACTCAGCTAAGCCCCGCCCACCAGACGAGCGCGGGCATATAATTCAAACGTTTACAACCAGGGGATGAGAAAGCGAGACTCGAGAAACCTGTATCGTAGTTGAGCCATGTAGCAAATGACTTTTTTCAGTGAATCCGCATTAAACTGATACTGTTCATGTGAAGCAGCCATGTTGAGTTGGTCTTGTTGGGTTTTTTTTTTTTTTAATAAAACACTCGTGCAGGGGGTTGGTAGAGAAGCGCGAACTAGTCCACAAGCGGCCGGCAGGGCAGGGTGGACACAAATCCATTGCGTACATGTGCATCTACATCATTTTTAGAACAGTTCGCCCTTGAGGTGGGAATCTTTCGAAATCTCACAAGTCGATTTCGATTCTTGGGGTCGCCATTCGATTCAAAGTCGATTTTCGACTGAAAGGGATTCCTGATTCACAATCGATTCTAGATCTTGTACATAGGGGTGCTAGTTTCAGGATCTACTCCAGTCCGCTGTGTGCTAAGAAAGGCGGTGTGGCACATTATGGCATGAAAGCAGACTGAAGTGTGTATGGGATTACGTAGTTTTTATATTTGGAAAAGTTACATCAGTTGATTACAATAATGTGAACACACGAAGACAAACCTAACCTTTCTCAGTAAAAAACCAACGTGATGGTGTGTCGTGCTTTGGCTCAGTTGTCTGGATCATAATTCTAAAGCCTTCATTGTGGACTACGCTGTAGCAGCGCAGGTCTTTTGAAGTGAAACACGCGGTGGATCTAGTTGCCCGTTCAGAACTGGCTGGGAGTCTGGTAAAGTGGCGCAGGGTGCGTTGTGCGGCAAGTCAACATTGCCAGCAGCAAGGAAGCTGCTTAAGACTGGGAAAAAAAATTCATTTTTGGAATTCGTGAATCTGTTCAGAATCATAGAAGATAAGAATCGCGATTCTTACGTGAATTGATTTCCCCACCCCCACCCCCAGTTCACCCTCTCTGAAATGACCCATGATTGGCTAAAGTCTCCCGTCAAGGGCTAGATTTTCTAGAGGAGCTAGAGAAGTCTAGGTTTTGCTCAGACCACTTGAATTACATTGTGCTGAAAGACTATTATGGAATTTTTAGCTGATGAAAAATTTTGTCTCTCCTCTTTTTTCTGTCTTCCTCCCCGTCTCTTTCTCGCTTATTCTCTCTCTTTTGCTCTTTCTCTCTCTTTAGAAATTCAACCCAAAGATTTTCAAGAAAAAACAGAAGAACGGAAGCTCTCCTAAGCCGGGGTGCCCATACTGCTGCTGTGCCGTCGGCAGCAAGGACCGCTCGCTGTCTGTCTGGGTGAGACCATCCTGACCAACTGCGTGGGGGTTGACCGTAGATCTTCGACCCTTAAACGCTTGCCCTTTTATGTACCACACCCGTGAAACTAGACCAGATCGAAACAGTTGGGTCAGAATTGTTCCGAAACGTGTTCGGGGTTTGTCCTGTTTTGTGTCGGCTGTTGGCGCCACTCACGCACTGGTATGTTCTTACGATACACACATCTGTTTAAGAAGTAGTGTTTCAGTTAAATAAGTAATCACTAAGTAATCAAAAACCATGGAGAATTCATTGACTTTTGAATGCAGCGTTTTCCAGGCCTTGAAAAAGTTCAGGAAAACATCCACACATACCCAGAAAGTTTTGGGAATGTCATGGATTTTTTTTTTTCATCATCCCGTTATTTAGACAACCAGTGAATCTGAACAACAGAAACATTTGGTTTTCTTTACATGCAAAAACAAGACTTTTAGTTAACGTTCAGATCCCCCGTTTAGCAAACAGAAGGACATTAAAACATGGCCGCTAACAGTTGTGGCATTCATTCATTCATCTTCAGCCGCTTCTCTGGGGTCGGGTCGCGGTGGCAGCAAGCTAAGTAGGGCACTCCAGACGTCCCTCTCCCTAGCAACACCCTCCAGCTCCTCCAGGAGGATCCCAAGGCAATCCCAGGCCAGACTGGACATGTAGTCCCTCTAGCGAGTTCTGGGTCTACCCCGGGGTCTCTTCCCAGTTGGACCTGCCCGGTAAACCTCCAAAGGAAGGCACCCAGGAGGCATCCTAATCAGGTGGCCGAACCACCTCAACTGGCTCCTTTTGATGTGGAGGAGCAGCGGCTCTACTCCGAGCTCCCTCCAGATGTCCGAGCTCCTCACCCTATCTCTAAGGCTGAGCCCAGACACCCTATGGAGGAAACTCATTTCAGCCACTTGTATCCTTGATTTCACCCTTTCGGTCACTACCCAAAGCTCATGACCATAGGTGAGGGTTGGAACCAAGACTGACTGGTAAACTGAGAGCTTTGCCTTCCGGCTCAGCTCCCTCTTCACCACAACGGTCCGGTACAACGTCCACATTACTGCTGATGCTGCACCAATCCACCTGTCAATCTCCCGCTCCATCCTACCCTCACTCGTGAACAAGACCCCGAGATACTTGAACTCCTTCACTTGAGGCAACAACTCATCATTGTGGCATTTGGTTTAGAAATATCCACCAACTCTGAATGTAACTCCCGTCCAGTTGAACCACGAACACAAGGCGTTCTTTTGGTTACAGGCATTTATTTTGCACATCCATGCCGTCGAACATGCCGTGAGAACTAGATAAATAAAATACATAAAACATAAAATTAGTCTGATCTAATACATTCCCATAGAGAATAACCATTAAAACAGATATATCACAAATACAAAATATAGCTTACGTAACCCATTAACTTTGAAGGCTATAAGCTGCTGTACTGACAGATAATTAGCTTAGCTTGCTAAACATTCAATCAAACACAGATGGGCTATCGCATTGCTATCATCCATCCATCCATCCATTAACCAACCGCTTATCCTGCTCTCAGGGTCACGGGGATGCTGGAGCCTATCCCAGCAGTCATTGGGCGGCAGGCGGGGAGACACCCTGGACAGGCCGCCAGGCCCACATACACACACACACACACAAACACACACACACACTCACTCATACCTAGGGGCAGTTTAGTATGGCTGATTCACCTGACCTATATGTCTTTGGACTGTGGGAGGAAACTGGAGCCCCCGGAGGAAACCCACGCAAACACGGGGAGAACATGCAAACTCCACACAGAGGACGACCCGTGACGACCCCCTACGTTGGACTACCCCGAGGCTTGAACCCAGGACCTTCTTGCTGTGAGGCGACCGTGCTAACCACTGCGCCAACATGCCGCCCGTGTCTATCGTGTGAAGTCCATTTAGCATATTAGCTGTTAGCATATCCGATAGCTACAAGCATGTAGAAACATACAAATAAACTTGCACCCTCACTGGCGGTGTTAACTCAAGGGGGTAAGAAAAGAAACTTCACGCTTTACAAGTCTTCACTTAATTCCAGTCTTCATGAACATTAATATACAGCAACGTAACTTAAACCACCATCCTCCGTTGAACCGGACATGTGCTGCCTCCTGCGCTCGTGCATAGCATGCAACCAACAATGACAACTTGACCCCACTACAACACAAGAACATTGGTTCCGCTATGGAAATATTAGACAGGTCTTTCAACATATGTTCTTACGTGTATGTTCTTAGTTAAACTTGTGTTAATTAACAAAAATATTCTTTTGTCAAAAACGTTAATTCTTATATTTAACTCAAAATTATTAAATAAACTTCAACTGTATGACTCTGATGACAGCTACACTGAACATACCACCCTTATCGCTCTTCTGTCTGGTCTCCAGCTAACCTCGCTGAAGCGCCCCCTGGTGGTCATCCATGACCTGTTTGATAAATCCATCATGGACATATCCTGGTGAGTTTCATACAGGCTGCATACAGGAAGTAGGGCATGATGTGCCATGTATGTCTTTATAAATATGACTTGACTTGCCCTGTGTGTGCGTGTGTGTTAGGACGCTGACTGGCCTGGGCATCTTAGTGTGTTCGATGGACGGTACTGTGGCCTACCTGGACTTCTCACTGGATGAACTGGGAGACCCGCTTAGCGAGGAGGAGAAGGTTGACATGCTCCCCTGCTCGTTCTATCCCTTTGCCTTTTTTAGACTCCTTATCTTTACACCCATGTTTCTTTGTGTTTTCATTTCTCCTGTTTTTTCATTCTGATGAAAATCACAAACTGCTGTCTAATCCCTTTTCTCGCTCTCTCTCTATCTCGCTCCTTCCATTTCTCTCTCTCTGTCCTTCTCCCTCTCCCTATTTCTCTCCCTCGCTTTACCCCATTCCCCCTTCTTTGTTTCTCTCAATTTCTCTTTTTTTCCCCTTACTCTCTCCCCATTTCTTATTCTTTCTCTGACTCTAAATTTATCTTTTCTTTCTCTCCCTGTTTTTATCTCGTTCTCCATCCCTCCCCATTTTCCTCATTCTCTCCGTCTCCATTGCTCTCTCCCTTACTCTGTTTCTGTTGGCCTCTGTCTTTCTTCATCCCTCTCCATTCTCCCTCTCTCGCTTTCACTCTCTCCATCTCACTCCATTTCGCTCTCTCTATTTCCAGAATGCCATTCACCAGAACATCTATGGTAAGAGTCTGGCCATCACCAGTACGGAGGCCCAGCTCTCCACCACCATCATCGAGAACCCGGAGATGCTGAAATATCAGCAGGAACGCCAGAACGCGACCCAGGCCAACTCCAGGCCAGGCAGCACCGGTCCGGAATCCAGCACACCTAAGCTGAACAGTGTGATGAACGGAGAGTCCCTGGAGGACATCAGGAAGGTAGGAGAGAACTTATAGCAACATTGAAAATAGAAAAAAAAATTATATGAAAATGCACTCATTTATATGACAATTTGAAAAACTTTTGCCATGCCAGGAATGTGGAACTTAGCAATATCTATAGCTATAGACGGAGAGAGAGAGAGAAAGAAAGACAGATATCATGAAGGGAGGCAGAAGAGAGAGAGAGACATTCGAAGAATGTCATAAACCTGCTTTTACCTTTCTTCATAGTGATAGTCGGCCAACTAGCTAGCAAAGCTGTGCATCATGTTAACGTGCTCTTGGTTTTTCCTCTGTCATTTGGTATGTGGTGTTTCCTGCTGTGATCTCCCATCAGTTTTACACATTAAATTAAGTGCCGTGTTATCTGTGTGAATCAATCAACATACTAATCCACAATAGACCTCCCTGATGTTGTGAGTAATCCTTCCAGCACTGTAATGAATATTAACAAAAAAAGTTTTGTGGATTCTTTAAAATCTGATCTCTATCAATCAGTGATATGAATTACAACAACCAGGGTTGCACCAATATCACCTTTTCCCTACTGAATAAGAATCTTAGAGTATTGGCTGACACCGAGTTCTGATCCATTACTTTTTCTGAACAGTGCACACTGAGACCATTAGTTTGGGGTCTACGGGCAAAATAATTGAGATAGAATCAGTTTTTTATATCTTTAAAGAAATATAAGCTTCCATGTGGCAAAAATGTAATAAATCAAGACATGTTGCTTTTATTTATGACATGTTACTAAATGCTCCTCTGAGAATCGCCACCTTAACATGGTGGAGGGGTTTGGGTGTCCCGGTGATCCTGGGAGCTGTGTTGTCGGGGGCAATAGCTCCTGGTAGGGTCTCCCAAAGCAAATTGGTCCCAGGGGAGGGGCCAGACTAAGAGAGACTCCCAGTGAAAGAAACCCAGTGAAAGTACACCAGCAGAGTTACAGCACCTTGACCGGAAAAAGGAAACCAGGGCTCCCTCCTGGAGCCAGACCTGGGAAGACAGCTCACTGGCAAGCGTCTGGTGGCCAGGCCTTAGCCCGTGGGGCCCGGACGGGCCCAGCTATGGACTCACCACCCCATGGAGCCACCACACGTGGGGATGAGCATTGGGGTAGGATGCAATGCAGGCCAGGCAACAGGCAAAGGTGGGGACCGGGGTGTGCCAACTTCTGGCAGATTGGTCCTTGGGACGTGGAATGTTGCCTCTCTGGCAGAGAAGAAGCCTGAGCAGGTGCGGGAGGTCGAGCGGTACCAACTAGATATAGTTGGGCTCACCTCCACACATAGAATAGGCTCTGGTATCAAATTCCTGGACAGGGGCTGGACTCTTTATTTTTGTGGAGTTGGCCAAGGTGACAGACACTGGGTGGGTTTGGGGATACTCACAAGTCCCTGGTTGAATGCCGCCATGTTGGAGTTCTCCCCGGAGAGTGAAAGGGTTGCCTCTATACGACTGCGAGTCGCTGGGGGGAAAGCTCTGACTGTTGTGTGTGCTTATGCACCGGATAGCAGTTTGGAGTATCTGGCCTTCTTGGAGTCTCTGGGTGGTGTCCTGGACAGGGCTCCACCTTGGGACTCTATAGTTCTGCTGGGGGACTTCAACACTCATGTGGGGCAACGATGGAGAAACCTGGAGGGGCGTGATTGGGAGGGATGGCCTCTTCGATCGGAACCCGAGCGATGCCTTGTTATTGGACTTCTGTGCGGGTCATGGATTGGCCATAACAAACACCATATTTGAACATAAGGTAGTTCATAAGTGTACTTGGTACCAGAACACCTTAGGCGAAAGATCAATGATAGACTTTGTGGTCATATCATCAGATCTGCGGCCGTATGTTTTGGACACCTGGGTGAAGAGAGGAGCAGAGCTGTCAACTGATCACTATTTGTTGGTGAGTTGGATCAGATGGCGGGGAAGGCTGCCGGACAGACCTGGCAAACCCAAACGTGTAGTGAGGGTGAACTGGGAACATCTGGCGGAGGCCCCTGTCCGTGAAGTCTTCAACAACCACCTCCGGAAGAAGTTCTCGTGTATCATCCCCAGCCTCCCTTGAGGCTGGGGACATGGAGTCTGAGTGGGCCATGTTCAAAGTCTCTTACAGATGCAGCAGGTAGGAGCTGTGGTCATAATTTCATCGGTGCCTGTCAAGGTGGCAACCTAAGAACCTGCTGGTGGACACCGACGTTGAGGGAAGCCCACAGGCTGAAGAAGGAGATCTTATGGGCTTGGTTGGCCCAGGGGTCTCCTGAAGCAGCAGACAGGTATCGGGAGGCCAGAAGGGCTGCGGCTTCAGTGATCACAGAAGCTAAAACTCAGGCGTGGGAGGAGTTCAGTGAGGCTCTGGAGGAGGACTTTCGGTTGGCCTTAAGGAAGTTCTGGCAAGCCATCCAGCAACTCAGGAAGGGGAAGCAGGGCCTGACTCAGGCTGTGTTCAGCTGGGGAGGGGAGCTGCTGACCCGGACTGGGGATGTTGTCGATGTTATGACTTGATCATAAGCTTGTCTCCGTTAAACCGCAGCATGTCTGTAAATCTCCACCCTTAGAGAGCATTTTGTGTCTATATACAAATGCAGATCAACTCCATAACAAAATGCATGAATTTATTGCTCGTTTGAAAGTACTCCCACTTATTCATATTATAGGAATCACTGAAGTGAAGTCCAAGAATCGGAAGCATAAAATGAGCCCAGCAGAATTTAATTTGGATGATATAGAATGTTGTAATTTATTTTCAAGGACTGTAGACAAAGATATAGGTAGAGGTTTACTGCTTTATATTCATGAATCATTCGAAGTTAAAGAAATTGCATTAGCGACAGAGTTTCAAGAGAATAATTTTGTGGCGATCAAATGCAATAACCAAGAGTTTTTGACGGTGGGTTTAATTTATAGGTCTGACTGTGGTACAGAAACTAACAATGACAATCTTTTGGTTCTAATGGAAGAGGTGTCAACTAGAAAATACTTCATTTCATTAAATTAAAGTTAGCAGAGGCTTTATGGGAGATGTCAGATGACAACAGAAACCTCTCGGCCCACTTCTTGTGTTTTGAACCCGTCCTGATATTTATTAGTCATCGTTATGCTTCAGGAAAGTCTTGCTTACTGCCACTTAAACTGTCTTATTCAGAAAACAGTTTTAAATGTTTCTTAATGCTTGTTGATTGATGTTCATCTCTGCTGCTGTGATCCAGAATCTTCTGAAGAAGCAGGTGGAGACAAGAACACCCGATGGCAGGAGACGGATCACACCTCTCTGTATCGCTCAGCTGGACACAGGGTAAGGACACACACCATCATCAGTGGTTACTCAGGGTCGAGTATGACTGTCCTCCTTCTAGGTCCTTGTGGGTCTTCGGGTGGGCGCAGAGGCCGAACCTGGAGCCACATATTTTGGGACAATGTGGGCAAGGGTGTGAAGGTTGTGGATGTGGTTTGGGCCTTTCTGGTAACTCGTTCCTTTCTGAGTCTGCGCTTGTTTTCAGCACCACAGTGGAGGTCATGGTTGTAGCGCCCAGCACCCTCATGGACAGCCAGTCTCCAGGCCTCCCTGTTTTCTGCTGCTTGTTCCCAGGTGTTGAGGTCGATCGATGCCAAACCTTTTGATGTGGGCCTTGGTGTTATCTTTAAATCGGTTCTTTTGTCCTCCTGGGGCATGATGTCCTGTCATGAGGTGAGAGTAAAGGACTTGTTTCGGGAGGCGAGAGTCAGACATGCGGAGGACATGGCCAGTCCAGCTCAGCTGATGTTGTGCGATGGTGGCAGTTACAGTAGGCATGTTGGCCTCTTTGAGGACACTGAAGTTGGTGTGCTTATCCTCCCAGCTGATCTTCCTGACGTATCGCTGTTGGAATGCCTCGAGTGCCTTCGGGTGCCTGCTATATGTGGTCCAGGTTTCCGACCTATACAGTAGGGTGGGCAGCACTACCGCTTTGTACACCAGAATTTGTGTTCTGGCCTGAAGGTTCAAAAGCCCTTTTACTCAATCTTGAGAAGGCCCTGCTGGCACAACTGAGATGATGGTGTATTTCAATGTCAATGTTGGCTTTGGAGGAGAGAAGGCTGCCAAGATATGGGAACTGTTCCACGTTTTTGAGTCTGGTGTTGTCTACAGAGATGGTTGTGGGGCAGAGCAGGCATGTTTCTGTTGGGTGGGGGTTGGTAGAAGATATGGGTCTTTTTTATGTTAATGACCAGGCCCAACTGCTTGTATACCTTTGCAAAGGCATCCAGTATGCTCTGTAGTTCCTCTTCTATTAGGGACACTAAGGCGTTGTCATCGGCATACTGCAGCTCTATAATGGATGTGGTGGTGGTTTTACCTTTAGCCCTGAATGTTAATATTCAGAAGATTCCCCTCAGTCCTGTACATGATTTTGACTCCCTGAGGCAGATTGGGACCCGTGAGGTGGAGGATGGTAACAGTGAAGACAGAGAACAGGATTGGGGCAATGACACAGCCTTGTTTAACGCCTGTGTGGACCTTGAAGGACTCTGTCTCGTCTCCATAACTGCTGAATACTCTAGCTGACATATGTCGTAATCATAGTACTCTGATATATTTGTCAGGGCAGCCTATTTTTGACAGAATCAAAAGCTTTGTTTGAGTCTATGAAGGCCATATACAGTGGTTGATTCTGTTCCTGGGCTTTTTCTTGGAGTTGGCGGGCAATAAAAATCATGTCCGCGGTGCCGCTTTTGGGATGAAAATTGCTGTTGATTTTCATCTTCCTGATGGCATCCTGGACTTCTCTTAAACTAGGTGGTGCTGCCATGTCCTCCTCTTTGGGTTGTTGAGGGAGCTGTTGGAGGGCATCCATCTCAGGGCTAGAGTCCTGGTTTAAAAAGTCCTGGTAGTGCTCTTTCCACCTCCCTTTGATTGACTCATCTGTTAGTAGTGCGTGCCCATCTTTGGAGCGAAGGGGGGTTAGACGGCAGTGGCTGGGACCATATACTGCTTTAGTAGCATTGAAGGAGCCTGTGGTATCCCCAGCAGCTGCAAGGTGCTGGATCTCAAGGGCCTTCTTCGTCAAGGACACACGCAGTCATGCACAGGGGTGCGGTGTGTTTGAACGTTTTCAAGGGGCCCTGACTCAAAGTGTTTCTTAAAAATGTAAAAATTTATAGTTTTCATTCTTAAGTAATCATTGTCGCTCTCGTTCTCTTTCTATATCTAAATTTCTCTCTCTCTCTCTCTCTCTCTCTCTCTCTCTCTCTAGGGATTTCTCCCCAGCTCTCTTTAACAGTGTTCCCATCTTGCCTGGGTCTTCCATGCCCACCCCTCAGCTAAGCTCTGATTCCAGCCAGGGACAGGCCTCCTCTCTGGGGCTGAGGCCAGGCCAGGACCCCCTCCTCACCTCCCCTCCACCCACTGGCACCCCCAAGGTCCTGGAGGACAACAATGATGGGTACCTTTTTTTTTCTTCTATATCCTGTTTGTTTTTTCAAGGTGGTACCCACCAGCGCCTGCCACATTGCGCTGCTATTCGTGAATCTTGTGTCTTGTCTCCGTCCGCCAGGGTGAAGCCCAGCCTCCTGTTGAACACCGCCTCCAAGATGGAGCCGATGAAAGCCCTGGACTCCAGATTCACAGAGAGGTCGAAGGCCACACCAGGAGTCACTACCGCTATCTCGTCCGCCGTGGGGCTCACGCCGCTGGACAGGTGCATAGAAGATTTGCATGATTCAATTTGAAATTCTGGTGGCAGTTAAAACTACAGTCCTGAAGATCATTCTTTCAGTTTGGCTGTCTGTCCGCTATGTAGATGGTTGTATGGTGAGTGTTGTTTGAACTCCATTCAAAATGAATGAGAGTCACCAGTGCTGTTGTGTCGGCACCTTCCTCACCGCCAAAGAAACAAACCTTGTTCTACTTGCCCAGGAAACGCTGTCCTTCTCTCCACATGCTTACTTTGTATTGTGTGTACAGTCACCGTACAGTCTTTTTATCAGGGATGGGCAACATGATCCATAAAGGACTCGTGTGGGTGCAGGTCTTTGTTCCAACCAAGCAGTTACACAACTGAGTCTACAAGTCATGGTCCTTAGCAAAGACTCTTGGTTGACAGTAGAATCAGGTGTGTAACTGCTTGGTTGGAACAATGACCTGCACCCACACCGGCCCTTTCTGGATCATGCCCATCCCTGCTTTAGATGACTTAAAGTAAGATGATAGGGGGCGTCCGGGTAGCGTAGCGGTCTATTCCATTGCCTACCAACACGGGGGTCGCCAGTCGAATCCCCGTGTTACCTCCGGCTTGGTCGGGCGTCCTGACAGACACAATTGGCCGTGTCTGCGGGTGAGAAGCCGGATGTGGGTATGTGTCCTGGTCGCTGCAATAGCACCTCCTCTGGTTGGTCGGGGCGCCTGTTTGGAGGGGAGGGGGAACTGGGGGGAATAGCATGATTCTCCCACGCGCTACGTCCCCCTGGTGAAACTCCTCACTGTCAGGTGATTGAAGCAGCTGGCGACTCCACATGTGTCGGAGGAGGCATGTGGTAGTCTGCAGCCCTCCCCGGATCAGCAGGGGGGTAGAGCAGCGACCAGGACGGCTCGGAAGAGTCGGGTAATGGACTGGTACAATTGGGGAGAAAAGGGGGGGGGGGGGATCCAAAAAAAAAAGAAAAGAAAGTAAGACGATACTAAAACGACAGTCAAACATGAGGTGTAAGAACTGTCTTCGTCTTGTCTGTTGCTCCTACAGGGCGAAGGATACCTCCCTTGTCCATAAAGATGTGAAAAACAAGGAGGACACCAGCAGCGACAGTGAAGACAAGATGGCCACCATCAACAAGAATCTGTCATTCACCAAGAGGAAGGCGGAGCTCATGATGGACGGAGGAGAGGTGGTGGAGAAGAGGAAGAAGGGGAGACCCAGGAAAGACAAGATGCCAATAACCATTTCTCAACCCTACTCTCAGGTAGAGAGGTAGAAATCAATAGGGTGTCTGTTGGGGGGGGGGGGGGGGCGTGGACGGATGAGGGAAAGATGAGTGGGTTACTCGGGTGAGGAGGGGTGGTGCCAACTTGAGAGTGTAGAGGGATGAAGGGAGAAAAAGGAAAGAAACAGAAAAACGCAAATATCGAAATCGAAAAGATAGGTGAACGGATGGAAAGTCCCTCCATCAGATGGTGTCTCTCTCTCTCTCTCTCTCTCGCTTTCTCTGTTCCCCCCCCCCTTTTTTTTCTCCCCAATTTAACCTGGCCAATCAACCTGCTCTCTGAGCTGTCCCGGTCGCTGCTCCACCCCCTCTGCCGATATGGGGAGGGCTGCAGACTACCACATGCCTCCTCCAATACATGTGGAGTCACCAGCCGCTTCTTTTCACCTGACAGTGAGGAGCTTCACCAGGGGGACGTAGCGTGTGGGAGGATCACGCTATTCACTCCAGTTCCCCCTCCCCCCTGAACAGGCACCCAACCGACCAGAGGAGGCGCTAGTGCAGCGACCAGAACACATACTCACATCCGGTTTCCCACCTGCAGACACGGCCAATTGGGTCTGTAGGGACGCTTGACCGAGCCGGGGGGTAACACGGGGATTTGATCCAGTGATCCCCGTGTTGGTAGGCAATGGAATAGACCACCACACCACCCGGACGCCCTAATTCTGCGGGGGTTTTTAATTTCAGTGAAAAATTGGACAAAGAATTGATTAAAGGTTTCTCTCTCTGTCTCTCAGGTGATTCCTCCATCAGACAGGGAGCCCAGTAGAGTTTCAGTTCATCCAGCTCCTGTTCTCAAACTACCGACACCCAGCACGCAGAAAGCGTTCAGCCTACAGGTACTGTTAATCAGTGTGTGTGTGTGTGTGTGTGTGTGTGTGAGTTAAACCAAACTGGATCAGACATTTCAGATGCACAGTAACAAAACGGAGCAGTGCAGTAACGGGTCGACGTGTGTTTGGGTAGGTGAGCATGGAGCCCTCGGTGTTCCTGGAGGTTGAGAACGACGTGTCCATGGTCGGGGGGTCCAGGCTCAGCCAGTTGAAATGTTCCAGAGGAGGGAAGGACTGGGAGACCGTCCTACCCAGTCCTGTACTCACGGCTGCTGGGAGCAGGTGTGTGTGTGTGTGTGTGTGTGTGTGTGTGTGTGTGTGTGTGTGTGTGTGTGTGTGTGTGTGTGTGTTCATCTTAATGTGTGTGATTTTGTCTTCATGCGTGCTCAGTAAGGTAAGGAAGGAAATCACAGAAAGTTGAATCAGTTCATCTGGACCTGGTGGTTTGTGATTTTGTTTTTTTAGGAATCGGGAACAATTTATTGTCGTCTCATTTGTGTACTTGCGTACACAAAAGAGACGAAATTTTGTTTCTCCCAGCCCACAGCAGTGCAACACAAAAGACAAAAACCTCCCAAAAACAACACCACCAAAACATACAAAACCAGAGAACAAAGCAAAAAAAAAAATAAAAAATACACGGTTAACAACACAATCCACTCAGTGCAACACAATTCAAAAATTTCACCGTCCAGAGAACGAACGCCAGCCAGGGTGACTGTCGGGACTGCTGGCCTGCATGGGCTAGCAGTTAGCTTAGCCTGCCCCGCTTCCACGTCCTGTCAGACCGCCGTCGGTGTTTCCTCTTCAGGCGCAGCTCCAGTCAGGGCTGTGGTCCTTGAAGCCCACAGGATGCAGCAGACCAGGCTCCCTCAGCCGACCCAGCGCCAGCTCTCCCAGCCAGACACCTTCCACACGCCTCCCCCGCACGCCACACCACGCCACAAACGCAGACGCAGACAAAAACACTGCGTGGGCTAGCACTTAGCTTAGCCTGCCCCGCTCTCCCAGCCGATCCAACACCAGCGCCCCCAGCCACTAAACGAAATCGACGATCACAGACATAAATAAATCCTTGTAAAAGTTCAACTCAGATGTGGACGTGGACAAAGACACTGCATAGTCGACACTGGGTGAGGCCGCCATCTTCCCACACGGGAAGCTAGGGACGTTATTGTGTCTGTCTTTTGTGTGCGTGTGGCTTTTTATGTTTGTTTGTTTTTTTATTGGACCTTATTTCATGACTGCTGTGTTTTCACACAGCTAGCAACTCCAGAAACCATTCGCTTTGAATCCCCACGTCGTCTGTGACCACAAAAATGTCCAACACCCCGACTGGTCCAGCTGGCAGTCATGATGACCGGTGGTGTAATGTGTTGATTGGTGAAGTTTGAAGTCTTCCTGGCGATACATCAAGATGTGTTCAAGTTCCCCATTGTTTCATTCACTTGTTCATCCATTCATGTGTTCATAACCTCTTCCACAGTGACGTCATCACAGTGGCGTGTGAGGACGGGATGTTGTCGGTGTTCTCCTCCTGTGGCCGTCGGCTACTTCCTGCCATCCAGCTGGCCACGCCCGTGTCAGCTCTGCACTGCTCAGGACACTACGTGATGGCTTTGACCGCGGGGGCCATGCTGTTTGTCTGGTCAGTATTGTCTTGGAAAAACATTTGACTTTTTAGTTTGCAGTTTTATGTTTCTCTGTTGTTGTCCTTACTTATTCTGTAAGAACGAGTGAAAATTCGTGGGCGTCCGGGTAGAGTAGCAGTCTATTCTGTCGCCTGGGGGTGGGTAAATCCACAAACAGCAAAACAATTCCCAAAACTGTGCTTTATTGGTCCTATATATGTTAGTGTTATGACCAAGACAATGGCTGCCCACTGCTCCTACAGGATGGGTTAAATGTAGAGGAGGAATTTTGTTGTGCGCTTGCTCACAATGACAGTGACTTTCTTTCTTTTGTATGTAAAGCTTTGTGGTACCCAAACAGCTTTATTGTCTATCACTGTTCTGGTCCACGGTTTTATTCACCGTTACACACATTTTGTACTTGTACGTTTCTGTTAAAGAAAGCTTTTCGGGCCGCTCACATTTAAGTCTCGATACCCGGTAGGACTCTTGTTTTGTTACACGAATATCCACGAGAAAGCTCCTCGCCAGTCACTGTCACTCAGGTGTTATTACAGTGAAGAGCAATATGTTAGCAGGACAATCTTGTGTAGTGATGAATCTTCAAAGGAAATCTGATTTCTGATCTGCACATTTGATTTGGAAAAGGTTTAATGCCGGATGCCCTCCCTGACACAACCCTCCCCATTTATCCGGGCTTGGGGGCCGGTACTAATGGTGTGTTCACACCAAACCTCAAGCAGTTTTTTCGCGTACTGAGATTATTCGCATGTGTTCACGTGTGTTCGCGCCACGCAACACGAATGGCGCGAATAACGCGGCACAAATTTCGTATCATTCGCGCGAGTTGAAAATATTCAACTTGAGCGAGACAGTCGCGCGACGCTGTGTCGAGAAAGCCTCTCAGCGAATCTCAATCTCCTCCCCTCTTTTCTGGAAGAGAATTCACAGGTTCGCGTACTCGATCCTGCGGCCAAACTCACGTGAGTAACGCGAATAAAAACAAATGAGCCCACAATCAAACTCGCCACACGTAAAGCGAGGCGAAAATTCCCTTCACATTTGGTGTGAACACGCCATAAGAATGCACCGGCTTGTGCATCCTCAGTGGCTGGGTTAACTGTAGCAGTAGTAGTAGTAGTAGTAGTAGTAGTAGGTGTATCTTCAAAGGACTGTCGTCATTTTTACCTTGACAATTTTCAGTCTGTAGCCATAAAAGTACATTTGTTTTTTTTTTTGTTTTTTTTTTTTTCGTCTTAAAATATCCTTTGCATATTTTACATCAGCATTTTTCAGGGATCCTTTTAGTCCTCTCACCGTTTTCACCGTCGCTCTGTCATCTATAGGGACGTCCAGAAACAGACGGCGCTGGTGAAAAATGAATCCCTGCAGACCATCTTATCAGGTGAGATGATGACACCGGCCACAATACATTTGACATCTGTCCTTTCATGAAAATAATCCACATTCACTGTGAATTTTGAGGCATTAGCAGCCCTGGCTGATATGTATTTGTCATATTAGGCTTCAGGAAGGTAGAAATATTATACAGAGAACCTTTTTAAAGGACCATTTCATCAGAATAATGTTTATTGGCCATGTAGGTTTGCACATACATGGAATTTGACTCTGGTTTTGTGGCTCTCAGTGCACTTAACATAGAATAACAACACAACAATCTTCAGATATGTACACACGGATTGACTTATACAGGTGAAATAAGAGGTGATAAAGTGCAGTGGTGCAGAGAATATATTTGACATTTCTATTTTTCATTTTTATGTTTCTCTGTTTCTGTCCATACTTATTCTGTAAGAATGAGTGAAAATTCATGAGCATCTGGGTAGCGTAGCAGTCTATTCTATTGCCTACCAACACGGGGATCGCCAGTTTGAATCCTCGTGTTACCTCTGTCTTGGTCGGGCATCCCTATAGACACAGTTGGCCGTGTCTGCGCGTGGGAAGCCGGATGTAGGTATGTGTCCTGGTTGCTGCATTACCACCTCCTCTGGTCGGTCGGGGTGCCTGTTCGGGAGGGAGGGGGACCTGGGGGGAATAGTATGATCTTCCCACACGCTATGTCCCCCTGGTGAAACTCCTCACTGTCAGGTGAAAAGAGGCAGCTGGTGACTCCACATGTATCGGAGGAGGCATGTAGTAGTCTGCAGCCCTCTCCGGATCAGCAGAGGGGGTGGAGCAGCGACGGACAGCTCGGAAGTGTGGGATAATTGGCCGGATACAATTGGGAAGGAAAAGGGGGGTGAAAAGAAAAAAATAGAAATAAAAAATATACAATAACCTGGTTAGATGAGGGTGAGCACCCTTTCATAATTGGGGATGTGGCCGAGTTCAGAATTAACCAATCACATTCAAACTCCAGGGCGAATAGTGCTGAGAAGATATGGAAAATATCCCGATAATCTGGGAATTTTACATGATTTCGATGAATATCACCTTTAATCTGTCTTCCTCTCAGATTTCCTGAGTGGTAAAAAAATACAAAAATATGAGTGGACTTTAAAGGTACATAATCTGTAATGTTATGCACCACCTCGGCTATGTGTGACAACACAACAACATTGTAAATTTGTTTGGGAAATGGAGACAACTGAAAGCCTTTACAAGGAATTGAAAGTTAGAAGCATCAGCTGGTTTTCTCATTTGCAAGGAATAAAGGAAACGGTGTTTACGAAGTCTGACCAACACGACGGCAGAAGTGAGGCGGACCGCCTCTGTGTGCATCAGTTCTGGATTGTACCTAAATAAATAATAAATAAAGCCGGGAATGGTTTTGTTAATATTTAGCGTCTTTTGTAGGTGCAGACACCACTGTGTCCCAGTCACTTCTGACCCAGCAGGGAGTTCCTGTCATCGGCCTCTCCAACGGGAAGTCCTACTGCTTCAGCTCCTCGTTAGAGACATGGTAAGATAACACAACACAATGAGGCTGTAGACAAGGGGATCCTCTGTCCCCATTCTTACTGATCATGGCATTAGAACCGCTGGCAGTTGCAGTAAGAAACCAAAACAACATTTCAGGAATAGTCACAGGACAGCAGGAGCATCATCTGGCTTTAGATGTGGATAATGCCATTGTCTTCCTCAAACGTATGGGAAATTCTATCCCTGCCCTGATGGATCAGATTAAGACATTTGGAAAGATCTCAGGCTATAAGATAATCAAATCTAAAACCTCGTTTATGCTACATAAGAATGCAGAAAGGAAAAACTCGCCTGAAGAAGCTGTTTAACTCAGCGTTGTTGATTGTTTCACTTACTTGGGCATTCAAATTTTACCATGTCTTGAGAATATTGTAGATGCTAACTAGAGACCAGGGGTCCATGAAATCTCAAATGCAGTAGATAGATGGACATCTATACCAATCTCTTTAATAGGGAAAATAAATGTCCTCAAAATGAATGCACTTCCTAATACTAAAAAACCCTTGTTAAAAACACGATTGGTGTGTTATCAACAAGGCAGAAATCAGATAGGGGAAATCAGGAACAGCAACACTTTATTTGTCATTTCACTTCGTGCACTTGCGTACATGAAATGATACGAAAGGCTGTTTCCTCCAGCCCACAGCAGTACAACACAAACACAAAAACACATCCAAAAACTACAAGAACACACATATCCAATCTAACATATACGTGTATCGCCTCTCTCGCACTCTTTAGCCCAGTATGCAGAAATGACCCCCCCCCCCCCATGAAGTTCTGTTGTGGGATTCAAAACTTGGGCTGAAAAGGGACCACAAAAAATAGGAGAATTATACAATCCTGACAGTAAACATCTGATGTCATTTGAAGAAATAGCTAATAAATATAGCATACCCCGCAGTCAGTTGTTCACATTGTGTTTCTAGGACAGAGCAATGAACTTCGTGAAGGAAATGACGCGACCAACACACGTCATAAATAGTGACACGACGCACAAATTACAGTCGGTCATTTTGACCGGTCATGGTCGTTTGAGGTAGATCTTATCATAACATTTTTTAATTTTTTTTGTGTGTCTAGTTGATCTAAAACTCATTTAAATGCAACTATATGCAATTTTAAGAGCATTCGGGGAGCAGCAGGTCTGTATCTTTTCTTTTTTTTCCCCCACAAAGTTATTAAACTTTCAAAATCCAAAATTGTTAAAATGACCGCCTTGGTCGTTCTTGTCCAAATGGGTTGGCTTGTTTGAGTGGACTGAGACAGACATCACGGACACTGATGCTGTAAACTGAACTTTCATTTCTTATCGTCGGTGCGTGAGCAGTATGAGGGGGTAGGAGTGAAGTTCTCGACTTCTCCTGACCCCATGTGACCGTGAACGTTATTATTTGAGTTGCTTATTTGGCGCCTATATGTTGCTGATGATGTTTATTTTATTTTTTTATTGTTTGTGTAGTTTTCTTTTAACATGTTCAGTAAAGTTGATTGATTGAGTAATCGATTAGAGACATGGTAAGACCAGACTGACCTCTGGTTAGACATGGTAAGACCAGACTGACCTCTGCTTAGACATGGTAAGACCAGACTGACCTCTGGTTAGACATGGTAAGACCAGACTGACCTCTGCTTAGACATGGTAAGACCAGACTGACCTCTGGTTAAACATGGTAAGACCAGACTGACCTCTGGTTAGACATGGTAAGACCAGACTGACCTCTGGTTAAACATGGTAAGACCAGACTGACCTCTGGTTAAACATGGTAAGACCAGACTGACCTCTGGTTAGACATGGTAAGACCAGACTGACCTCTGGTGGCCTTTGAACTGTTGATGCCGATGAACGAAAAGCTGCCTTTTAGTCAAACCCTGAGACTTGGGGTCAGAAAATACTTCACGTGGGGACCCCCGGTGGCTCACCTGGTAGAATGGTACCACGTAAGCATGGGTCCTTACTGCAGTGGGCTGGGTTCGAATCCGGCCCGGGCCTTTTGCTGCATGTCATCCCCTCTCTCCCCCCTGCCTTTCCTGTCTCTCTCTCTCTCTCTCTCTCTCTCTCTCTCTACTGCTGTCCAAAGAAGGCGGAAAATGCCAAAAACGAAAGAAAATACTTCACTGTATGTTGCAGTGACTGTTACCGGACACCAGGTGGCCCTGTTGACAAAGTATTGTTACCAGTGTTAAGACCAGTATGGTGTCAAACGATTTGACAGGAGACTTTTGCATACATGTTCCTGTACATGAGACTGTTGCACTGTTAAGTTTTATCACTCAGTCAGTCTTGACTCTCTTGTATATCTCTCCATAACGCTGACTTTTTAACCCCCCCCCTCTCTTCTCTCACTCATACAGGACACTGATAGCAGATAAAGGAGACTCCCTTGTCCAATGTGCCGACTTCAGGAATTGCCTGCCATCCCATGATGCATCTGTGTCGTCTGGGCCGCTGGCTGTCATGCAGGGACGCAACCTCAAGTATGACTGACACACAGTAAACCCCTCGAAATAAAATATAAACTCCTCCATAAATGTCTCAAACGCTCCTGTGTGTGTCCCTCTCTCGCCACTGAGTCTCTCTGCTTGCCCTTGATGTTGAATGCCCCCCCACCCTTTCTAAAAGTCCTCCACTGTCATCCATGACCTGTCTGATCCCCTTTGATGGTGTAGTCAGACCAGTTCCCAGAAGGCCTCATGTGGATTACAGCTTTACCCGTCTCTCTCTCTCTCTAGCGCTGGTCGCCTGGCCTCTCGTCTGTCGTCCACCCCTCATCAGCTCCAGCAGAGTGTGACACTGGCCTTCCTGGAGAACCAGCTTGCATCCGCCGTCGCTCTGCTCTCCGCCCGGGAGTATCGCTACTGGCTTCTCATCTACGCCCGCTTCCTGGTCAATGAAGGTACGCCAGTCCCTGTCTGATAATAGGGTAGCTGTAGCTTTTTTAAAGCGACAGTCCTGTAAATTTTCTATTTTTTGCCTTGTATTTCCTGGAGGAGACAATCAAATGGGACAGTAATGGTTGTTACCCCACTCCAGTCCAAAGCTTAATTCTTTATCCTACCGATGGGAGTTTGTGAAGGACCGAAATCATTACTGTTGCATTTTTTTCTGGTTACCAGAAGTGGAAATTATAGGAACTTTTGTTTCTGCCAAGATGGCACAGGATGTGGACATCGATGGGAGAAACTGCATCATGACTAAAGTTGCTCAGGGCAAGTTTTCCATTCGGATTAAGTGTTCTCAACAGCCTCTGCGGGGAACTCCTAACGAGTCAGGAGTCCTGACTCGTTAGGAGTCAGGATAATGGTGGACTGAAGAGATCTTTCCGAGGAATGATGATAATATGGTCTCACTCCTAGTCATAAAAGTGGGACTGAGTCACTTTAAGACTTTTCGGGCGGTTAGGGCCAGTTTAACAACTAAAAAGCTGAAACACGCACATCCCAGAATAGTTAGATAGGGTACAGGATCAAGGCTTTAACTTCCTGAGCCAAACAGAAAATGGCATCAGGTGACTGCCAACATGTGATGAGTGTTTCCATTAGGATGTGCTGCGATGCACAAACCCAGACTCTGTATAACTGCTGGACTGTCTGCTGTTGTCTGGTTAGCCTGGATGGGGTTCAGTCTGCTCTCCTGTGCCGTCTGTGTGTGTGTTTGGGTGTGTGTGGATGTGGATGTGTTCTTTCTGGTCCAGGTTCAGAGCATCGTCTCAGAGAACTTTGTCAGGAACTTCTGGGTCCGGTCCACAAGTCTGCCTCCACAGCCTGGGAGCCTACCACTCTGGTAAAACTCAGCCAGTTACTTATCCATCCATCCATCTATTTATCAATCCATCCAACCGTCAATCAATCCAAAAACATGATGGTGGGCATCCGGGTGGCATAGCAGACAATTGGCCGTGTCTGTGGGTGGGAAGCCGGATGTGGGTTTGTGTCCTGGTCACTGCACTAGCGCCTCCTCTGGTCGGTTGGGGCACCTGTTCAGGGGGGGAGGGGGAACTGGGGGAATAGCGTGATCCTCCCATGCGCTATGTCCCCATGGTGAAACTCCTCACTGTCAGGTGAAAAGAAGCGGCTGCCGAACTCCACATGTATGGGAGGAGGCATGTGGTAGTCTGCAGCCCCCCCCCCCCCCGGATCAGCAGAGGCGGGTGGAGCAGCGACCTGGACGGCTCGGAAGAGTGGGGTAATTGGCCGGGTACAATTGAGGAGAGAAGAAAAAACATAATGGTATTTTATTATCACTATCAATACTGGTATGCTTTTATTTCAAAATAAAAGCGCAGATCGCTGCTCCTTGTACCAAGCATTTGTCGATTTGGTTAAATGAATATATAGAAACAATAGATTCACCTGAGGTGTCAGTCAACAGTCAGCTGACCCGCCTGATTCTGGCTGAAAGAATAGTCCTGGTTTTCCTAAATATTACGAGTCCACTGACATCCGAGCTCTTGTCCGATACGGTGGCTGGGCCGAATGAAATGAAAGTTCAGTATCACTTACATGCCCGTATTCTACTTTATGGGTCCAGCTCCAGTCTTCTGTAGTCCATAATTAGGTCGTCTATTTCCTGTTGAGGAGCGAGGCCAGAGCCCCTCCCAGCAGGTGTAGCGAAGAATTACACACACCGTTATAAGTTTATCCACCGGCGCTTTTATTTTTTTATTCATTCGAAATAATAGTGTACTTTTTTATGTAACAATAAAAACTTTGAACAACGTGTCACCTAAACGTTAAATGAAGCAGGTGCGTTCAAGATTGAATCTCGAATCTTGCACATAAACCTTAAAGCTTTGGGTGTCTAGAGAAGCGCTATATAAATGTAGTGATGATGATGATTATTATTATTAGTATAGCAACCATTGCACACATCCTGCTAACCTGTTGTTTGTTGGTATTTCCTGTGTGTGTGTGTGTGTGTGTGTGTGGTTGTGAACAGGGTCTATCTAAGCGTGAGCTTCTCAGAGAGGTGCTTCCTGTCATCGGTCAGAACCTGCGATTCCAGAGACTTTTCACAGAATATCAGGACCAACTAGAGCTGCTCCGCACTAAATAACGCGCGCGCACACACACACAACGCATAACACACACACCCACATGAAACACCCACACACGCCACAACACATTTGGACTCGCCCTCAGACCGGATTTGGTTTGTTTTGGCCCAGCTCGGCTTTGCTGCGCCACTCTACTACGAATCTCTGCCGACTGTGCCGAGGTGTATCCCGGCCGGTGCCGAGGTGTACCCCGGCTGGTTTGCCCCCACCGAGACGTTCGAGACATTGGCCCGGTGTTGACCTTTGAACTCTTCTATTTAGAAACCTTTCTGGTTTTTTTTTTTAAGGACATTAATCATGGCTAAGCTACAAATTCACAGAAGAACGAGTTTCATTGCTCTTCATCACGAGGAAGAAGAGGAGTGAGCCTGCTGTTTTTCTGTTTTTTATTTTTTGTAAATATGGAGAGTTGGGGTGAAGGGTCACCCAGCTCTCGTTTTTTCCACTAAATGTCCTTCTTGTGACCTCTCCGTCTGCCCTGCCCTGTCCGTAAACCACGACTGAGAAACGCAGCGGCGGGTGTTGGAGAAACCTCGCCGGGTGGCTTTCCTGCGTGCGAGTCTTTACGTACCGACATCCTGTCCTGAGGTCTCAGCAGCCCGAGGACGCCACTCAGCACAACACACGGACGGACGGACGGACGGACTTCATGTTGACCTCACAAAAGGGAAAGTTGCGAGCATTACGGCTTTAAGTGTCTCTTTTTCCAGTCAGACAGTCTGTCTGCTTGTCGGTGTGACTGGATTTCCCTTCTTTTCTTGACTAACGTGTACAGACCTTCCTTTTCATTTGTCTTGTTTTTGTTTGTTTTGTTTTGTTTTGTTTTGTTTTTTTGCCCTCATTCAATTTAAATGTTTGTACAAGACATTTTTTCGTTTTCTATTAAATAAGATTGTGAATAAACTGAGCTTTTGTGTTTCTGAAAATAAAACGAGGAGGATGGATGGCTTTTGTTAACATCTGTCTGCGGTTTCTTTACTTGCGACGTCATTTTCTCTTGTCTGTTATTAACAATCGTATGTGACGTAACGCCTCCCTGAGGAAGTCGTCGTAGCGTCGGAGAAGCTCATCTGTGGAACATCATCCATTATCCAAACCCGCTTATCCTGCTCTCAGGGTTGTGGGGATGCTGGAGCCTATCCCAGCAGTCATTGGGTGGCAGGCGGGGAGACAACCTGGACAGGCCACCAGTCCAACACAGGGCCCACACACCCACACATTCACACCTAGAGACAATTTAGTACGGCCGAGTCACCTGACCTACATGTCTTTGGACTGTGGGAGGAAACCGGAGCACCCGGAGGAAACCCACACAGACATGGGGAGAACATGCAAACTCCACACAGGGGACGACCCCCAAGGTTGGACTACCTCAGGGCTCGAACCCAGGACCACCTTACTGTGAGGCGACCGTGCTAACCACTGCACCACCGTGCCGCCCTGTGGAACATAATGCAGAACATAATGGGTTTTCTTCGTAAAATTGTCTCGAAAAATGTCAGTACCTGCACAGCATATTAAATTGAGGCAAATATTAAATGATTTGGCCCAGAAGGTTAAATTTGGCAACAAAAAAAAGTGATGGGAGAAAACCTCCATCCCACCTGAGGGGAGATCACTCTTATCGATAAGTGTTGATTGAAATACAAAAGAGGGCGATGAGATGAACATACAGACCGGCTCGAAGCTGAGACCCGTGTGACGTTTCTCCATCAGTCACCGTTTCCTCCATGTGGAAGGTGGAGGTGATGTGGGGGTTTGTGTTGGACAGTCAGGCTTCCAGTGGAACAGTGTTGTGATATAGTGGATGTAGGAGACGGAGAGAAACAGACCTGTTGACTCTCGTTTTCTGGGACTACAAACAAGGTTGTTTTTTGCCCCCCCCCCCCACCTCCACCCCACTGTCTATTGGAGAAACGAGTATTAGGTTAACAAACATTGAGACAGAAACAACATATTAAGGCGTCCTTATAAAGTAAGGATAGAGTATGACTCCATTCTCAGTACAACATTACAATCAGTAAGTTATCAAGACATAGGGTAAACGTAACATAACAAAATAAATAAAAAGACAATAAAAATAATTAAACAGATGTAGGCATAAAACTCAAGTTTCTAACAACCCTACGGTCCCACCATCCCACTTCTGACACCAATGCAGCGAATTCGGGGGGGGGGGGCAGTCCGGGAGACCGTCGCCAGAGCCGGGACGCGAACCCGTGTCTCCCACTCCGCAAGCCACAACGTTAACCAGTCGACTAAAAGGACCGAATCGTCTACTTATCCATGCACGCTAGAATGTAGTACTACATCCTTGGCTTCCAGCTTAATTGAATGATTGTGTAAACTACTAATAAGACACATTAGCCCCTAGTTTGACACTTTAGCCGAGCGGTTAGTGATGTCGCCTTGTGGTGCAAAACACGCCGTATCGAATCCCGCACCGGGCAACAAAATAGCCGATTACACCTGGTTTAAGAAACAAAATAATCCTCAAAAAAATTTTTTCCCAGAATCCTGCTGTGCACTGACACTCATAAAATATCTGTTTAATAGTGTAAACTACTAATAAGACACGTTAGCCCCTAGCTAACGGCTTCCTCAGAGCAGCGTGTGTACCTGTACCCAACACGCAAGAGAGAGATTAATACCACAAACTATACTGGGACAAAGAGGAATTAAACTCAGATTTCACAAGGAACAACTGGGAATGATGTACTTAAATATATCTTCACCTTTCTCAGGGACACTGGACTGATGGGAAGGATATAAATTAAGGACTCTTTAACGTAATGGTAGGTGGCGATAATGCTTCATCTGCTTGCAATTCGCCAATAAAACAGAAGAAGAAGAAGGAGGAGGAGGAGGAGGAGGAGGAGAAGAAGAATCACTTCAAAACACCGACAGCCACCTTGATACCTCGCTTCAGTGTGCGGTGTATCACTCCGCCCGATCTAAACTATCATAAACACTACGTACAAGAGACATAGCGTAATATAGTTCCTAACTTACCTAAAAATATATATTTGTCAAATCACGAACCATTAATCAAATCATGTAAATATCCAACCAATGCCAAAATAGTGTGGCCTACTCGAGGCTCGCTGGCCAGCCGGTCAGGGGTCGGCCCCCTCTCTGGAGCGGTCAGCGGTGTCGCCTGGTGGCGTCGGCGGATCGAATCCCGCAGCAGGCGGAATATGCTCGGTTACAACAGGGCAATCTTCAAACCAATTCCTCACAAAAATAAATCCCACTAACAGTAAGTAAAGGTTAGGATCTGACCTTGTCCATCTACTTTCAAATGCGTCTTTATTGTGCGCCGAGAAACGATCACTCGGGTTTCATTCGCCCGAGCTATTGGCGCTCCGTCACGCTGGACGAATAAAAACGCCGAGGAAGAAATAAAAAGCCCTCCGACGGGGAAGAGCCGACTTCTTCGCGCAGGTTCCGGTGAAAGTGCGCCAGAAGCGTAGAAGAAGAACAAGTGCGTCCGGTTTGGGAACGCGTTTGAAGCCTCGCCGAGGTGAAATTTAACATTTTGTTACGTATTATTGCTGCCAAGGAGCTCCGCAGACGGCACCGTCTGGGAGTCCAAACTCAACAACACGGACTGTGGAAATATTGGGTTTTAAACTCTGGTTTCGCCCCGGCCAAACGCCTCGTCGTCACGCCGGCGGGACTGCAGAGACCTTGGCGGCCATGAGCATGCCCTCAGACGCTGCAGCTGATTGAAAACAGCTAATGTATATATACATATATATGTATATATATATAGCCATGTGATTTATTCTTAATAATAATCACCAGTTCATATGACCGAATCTCATAACTGCAGAAAGTTATGAAGAACTGAGGCTAACAACAACCTTCCCTCCCCAGATAGCATCCGGATGTGGGCCACTTCCGGCAGTGACGCGGCACTGGCGGTCTTCTTCTGGCCCTGACAAAACGGATGTGAGCCTGAAGTGGCCCACACGTATAATAGCAAATATGGCCGAAATATGGCAAATCAAATGTGGGCTTCTTTTTTTTGCTAAAGACGCGGTGCTCTGGGCAACATGTGATCTGGATGTGACCCTGAAATGGCCCCGTGTGGTAAATGGTGACTATGGCCCAAATATCACAAAACAAACATGGGCCACCTTTGGCAAATGTGTGGCACATGCGGCAATGTTATGACTTGGTTCCGGCCCAGATCTGGCAAACAGGAGCGGACCGCCCAAGTGCCATCATTCCACGTGGTATGTGGCCCGGAAGAAAGTGTCAGTGTGGGGCGGGTCCGGGCCACAGCAATTTTGCTATCTGGGTCCCGTCTGATGACTCCACAGACGGAGGCTCCTGTGAAGGAACACGCTCCTCAACCTTCAGGATGAACATGACCCACCACGAGTCTTCCAAGTCCACCTAGCCAGAAGAACCTGAAGGACTGCATCATGGTGCAGAAGGTCCTCCAAAGGAACACCTCCTGGTCCAACAAGTCACTGGCAGAACTGCAGAGGTAAGGAAGGAGCAAATGGTAAAATAAAATACTGTACTATAAAATAAGAAAAAAAAAGGTAAAATATCAAAACAAAGAAATTTGGTGTTGGAACGGCTCCCCTGGTCGGAGAAGACCCAGTGTGTCTCCATGTCCATCTGTGTGACCCAGACCTGTCCTTTTAATCAGTAACATGGCAGATCTGAAGGACTTGGTCTTGGAGTCTCTCAACATGAACTAACTCAGGGCTAGGATAACAGGTCCTCATGTGCAGTGCAAAGACCCAATGCAAGGTATACCATATAAAAATATAGTAAACCAAACATCCCCTACTATGATAGATTCCATATTGTATAGGTAGTAAACCTTTAATAGTATGTTTTGAGGGGAAGACACATTGATGTTTCCTTAGGGTGGTAAAAGGGATGAAATTCCACACAAAAGGAAAAAAACTGACTTTTCCAAGGAATTTCAGTGACCATTAAAATGGAAGTGACAAAAGTGTTCATGATTTGTGGACTATTATCTTAGATATGTTAGTAATTGGAAGTGATCAAAAGGGACATTTGTTTGCATATAGCCTAATGTAAATCTTAAGGATCGTGTCTTTAAATACATCAGAGAGGGCAGTTTTAGTTTCGACTGATACCTCGAGAGTGCCTTCAGAAATATCCAAATTTGGGTTGTGTACAGAACACGTGACATATGCAGTTACAGAAATTGCTCCGGGTTGGGTGACTTACGGCCCAATGTGAATCCTTTTCACAAGGCCTCAAAACCCTGGCGGTGCCCCCTGTTTGTCAGTATTGGAAAAACACGGCTTTGAAAGCCATTTCCCACATCCATCCATCCATTATCCGAACCGCTTATCCTGCTGTCAGCATCGTGGGGAGGCTGGAGCCTATCCCAGCAGTCATTGGTCGGCAGGCGGGGAGATACACTGGACAGGCCGCCAGGCCGTCACACACACACACACACACACACACACACACATTCATACCTAGGGACAATTTAGTACGGCCAATTCACCTGACCTACATGTCTTTGGACTGTGGGAGGAAACCGGAGCCCCCGGAGGAAACCCACGCAGACACGGGGAGAACATGCAAACTCCACACAGAGGACGACACCCAAGGTTGGACAACCCCGGGGCTTGAACCCAAAATCTTCTTGCTATGAGGCAACCGCGCTAACCGCTGTGCTACCATGCCGCTCCATTTCCCACATCTCTCATCCTAAACAGAATGTGTCATTTGGCCTCATAAGGCAGGCCTGCGGTTTTCACACCATGCAGAAAGATAGCAACTTTGCTGTCTGTGCCTCTGCCTCTTCTTTTTCAGACACGGGACAGCTTCAGGCTTTATGTCAGAATCACAGATATCAAGATGAACTTCCTGTGCTGAATGACTCAATATGTCCCATTGCTGGTGGAAAAGAAAGCAAACCATGAATTGTTTACAGCACAGTTTGAGGTTGAGGTTCACCACAGATGAGCAGAATACAGGAGCGATCAGTCTGCCGGCAAGCAGTGCCTAAAAAGCCGCTTTGTTTCAATGACGCATTCACGGAAGTACAAGGTGCACCAGACGCCCCTCACAATTAACAAATACAGCGAGTATGCCACAAATGGAAAACCACAACGCCTGCCTGAAGCAAAATATACATACGCATAACAGTCATCGGGTAGGAATACTAAATGGTTGACAACGCTATATCTCCTCTAGCTGTTCGGTCTTCTCTTCCCCGTTAAGGTTAATGCAAGTCATTTACTGGACAGTGTCATCATTCAGAATCAGAAACACTTTGTCATTTCGTTTCATGCACTTGCACACATGAAATGAAACGAAAGAACGTTTCCCCCCGCCCACAGCAGTGCAACACAAAGACAAAAAAGCATATCCAGAAATTACAAGAACTACAACAACACATATATCCAAACTAACACATATATCTAAACACACACACACAAAAAAAAAATCACTGTCCTGGAGAATGAACGCCAGCCAGGATGACTGTCAGAACTGCCGGTCTGCATGGGCTAGCAGTTAGCTTAGCCTGCCCCGCTTCTGCATCCTGTCAGACCGCCCTCGGTGTTTCGTCTTCAGGTGCTGCTACGGTCAGGGCCGTGATTCTTGGGCCCACAGGACGCAGCAGACCAGGCTCCCTCAGCCCATCCAACGCCAGCTCTCCCAGCCAGACACCTTCAACACACCTCCCCGCACTCCACACAACGACACTAAAAACACAGTCAACGCTAAGTGAGGCCGCCACCGGACCGCCGTTGGGGTTATTGGAACTGCCGGTCTGCATAGGCTAGCAGTTAGCCTAGCCTGCCCCACTTCCACCTCCTGTCAGACCACCCTCGGCGTTACCTCTTTGGGTACAGCTCCAGGCAGGGCCGTTGTCCCTGGGCCCACAGGATCCAGCTCCAGCTCTCCCAGCCATCAAACGAAGACAAACTTAGACACAGACGTGGCCAAAGACACTGCATGGTCGGTACTGGGCGAGGCTGCCGCAAACATGAATTTGTGCCACCATCTTCTCACACCAGACATTGAGATGTCGAAATCTAAATTAACATTGAAAACATTGAACTTGGCCGTGTTATTTAAGGCCATGTTATATAAAGGCCAAGGAAGTATAGCTGGCTGGTTTGCGAACCCATAAACTACAGAGACAGCCAGACAAAAGTGTCTACATCCTGCCCTAAAAAGTAAAAGATCAAAGAGCCTTACCGTAAGCTGTCAATACGAGACCTACTTCCAGTTCCAGATTTAAAACAACGATCCCCTGTTTTCCTGTTCACCAAGTAGCACAACACCCACAGCCCTGAAAAGTTTCAGGGCTGTGAGGACCCCTCAGCAATCCATCACACAAGAAGTGGTTCTGGTGTTGTAGTGCATCCTATTATATTGGTATTAGGTTCCTATAGGGGTTTGGGCCTCCGTAGCAGGATGTGAACATGGTTTGATTATTCAAACACTCCAAAAAGAATAATAAGTGGGCTTTTTATTGATCCTCACCCCCACCCCACCCCAGAGAGGTCAAAGGTTATTATTCTCCCTGCGGTTTCTTCCTGGTTTTTTTTCTCCCTGTTAAAGGTTTTTCTTTAGGGAGTTATTTCTTATCCGATGCGAGGGTCTAAGGACAGGAGGTTGTGGATGGATCCAACAGCTTTGGATGTTCACATGCTTGAAGAGATTATGAGTGCAAGTGGTCCATCCATGCACCTCCAGTAACAACAGCAAGGTGGTATTGTGTTAATATCATTTTCTCAAACACCCCCCCCCTTCCACGGGGAGGTCAGAGGTCAGCATCATGGGCAAAACAGCACCCCTGGTAGGGAATCCTGTCTTGCTGAAGGACACTTCAGCGGGGCTTGCTTGACAGCACAACCCATTCTCAGTTTCATGACACTCTGTCCACTTGGTTGTTTTATTTCAAACTTCATACGGCTCTTAAAACATACGGGGTGCCCTGGGACTCGTACCCCCTCTCCCACCCACTTGTGAACACGCCTTCTTCTGCCAGGTCATCTGGACTTGTTTTGTTCATACATGCCGTTATCCTCCCACAATTTCAGCCCCTTGCTGTCACCGATGTGTGGGCAAGAGAGCTGACTAGCTAGACTTGAACAGGATATGATCTAATATCTCCTCCTCCTCCTCCAGAAACCGTGAGCGAGGTTTGCTTGAATAAATGCTGAATTTATTCCCAGCACATTTTACGCCTGACCGTAGATTTAAATTTATCTTGCTGATTCATCTTTGTGCAATAACTGCCCACGCTCTGAAATAGGGAAGTATCCGCATGTGTTTTGGTGGCGCAGTGGTTAGTGCGGTCGCCTCACAGCACGAAGTTCCTGGGTTCGAGCCCCGGGGTAGTCCAACCTTGGGGGTCATCCTCTGTGTGGAGTTTGCATGTTCTCCCCGTGTCTGTGTGGGTTTCCTCCGGGGGCTCCGGGTTCCTCCTACAGCCCAAAATCATGTAGGTCAGGTGAATCGGCCGTACTACATTGCCCCTAGGTATGAAGGTGTGGGTGTGTGTGTGTGGGGGGGGGGGTGTGGGTGGGTGGTGGTGGTGAGGGAGGCTGTGGTGGCCTGGCGGCCTGTCCAGGGCGTCTCCCCGCCTGCCGCCCAGTGACTGCTGGGATAGGCTCCAGCATCCCCGCGACCCTGAGAGCAGGGTAAGCGGTTCGGATAATGGATGGATGGATGGATGGATGGAGTTCGGGATCTCTGATTCTATGTCACAGAGGTGCTTCGTAGGGTTTTTGATAATGACCTAACTTTCTTTCCTTGTCTCCTTTTTGGCTGTAACCCAAACATCCACCTGCCAACGGCAGCCAGAAAAAAAAGAAGATTCTAAAGAATTGGTTTGGTGGATCATAACCTTTGCTAATATGTGTTTGCTTGAAAGGTCTACAGACAAAATGAATGGAGCAAGAGAAGCAGTTCTGTCAACTGGGTCCAATGCTGTGTCAGTAGCCCAGAGTTTGTTATGAAATCCCACCCTCCATATTCCTTTGCGATGTGCCGGGTATGTGAGGGGGTACATCTTACTGCCTGCAGGCAGGGCGAGTTGGAGGAGGGCTGTAGGTACACACATCTTCCTCCCTCCTGTGGTTTGTCAGTGGTCTGTGTGTGTTATTCCAAAGAGCCATGCCGTCCGGAGCTCGGCTCCCGGTAGGGTCGCCCAAGGTGGACCCAGAGGGAGGACGGTCGAACTCGACCCCGAGTGACCGCCGATGATGATGATGACGCAGATATATGTGACGAGCCAAACTGGGTCAAATGTGGCTCCGAGGCCATAATAAACCGACACAACATTAAGTGTGTTCCTATTATTGTTATTATTCTTTTACTATTTATTGTGTTACTCTCTTTCTGTCATTATTACTTATTTGTATTGACTTTTGTTTCGTACTTTATATATAATTTTTCCTTGTTGCTTTCCTCTCCATCCCATGCACTGCTAATGCATCCCTAATGTCTGCTGTGTATATTTGTTCAACTAAATGATAGTTAAAAAGAAAGAAAGGCGTCTAACCGACGGCCATAGCACCCATCAGTAGACGTATCACAAATGCCTGCGGCCAGGGATCAACATTTATGATCAAGACTTGTCCAAACTGTCTATTTCCATTTCAGACCAAGTGGAAATGGGGAGCGTGGGAGCTGGAAGGATGCCTTCTGTGACGGAGACCCGCTGGACTTTTCTAGGCACCAGGTATAGAAACCTACCGAGTCTCCGTCAGATTTACATTTTTATGACTGGTTCACCACTTCTTTCAATTCTGTCCATCAAGATATTTGAGGGGGGGAAGTAATCTTTTTTCTTTTTTTAAATTAGTTTTAAGGGAAACGGCTCCATTTCTTGCTTCAGACCTGTAAAAACTTTAATTTTGCTCCCCATTCACTGTCAAGTTAAACAACTTAGGAAAATGTGTTGTGATTGATCGGACTTGTTGGTGTTCAGAAATATCGTTCAAGGTATTTCGGAAATGTGTGTATAAACACTCACACAAGCATATATTCTCAAAATTAGTGACTTAACTTGTGGATTAATACAATCATAAGCCAACAGAGGCATGAATTCAACTTTATCAAAAGTCATGTCGGCCTTTATTTGATAATTCTTACCAATTATCTTGTTTTTAAATGTAGTATTGTGGAGGAACCTCGCGTCTACCCACAATCCCCCCTGCTAACCCCTGAACCCGCTGTCTTAAAGGGACAGGCTCTGGTCCACATGGTGAATATTTAACCTGCCTAAAGTAGGTCACTCCAATATAATACCAACGTCATTGGCGGTCACTCGGGGTCGATCCTCAAGCCGCATAACAGGGGGATGCCTGCAAGTGACAGCTTTTTACGTGGAGGGGCTGATGTGCCTGCACCCACCACACGGTCCTTGGCAGGGGATGGCCAGAGTCCATTGGCATGGAGTACCAAGACGAGTTGGGACCACCCTCTGTTGCAGCCTTCATCCGTCTTCACTGGCATTGTGAACTGGAGACATCTTCCACTAGTTCCGCCGTTGAGGTCTTTGTTGGATCACGCTTCGTCTGGAACATCCCCCTTGACCTATCTGCCTTGGGTGACCCTACCAGGAGCCAAGCCCTGGACAGCATAGCTCTTGGAATCATTGGTACACGTAAGCTTCTCCAGCACGACAAGGTGGCGATCCAGGAGAAGAAATCCAACATAAAGATCAGCACACCGGTGTCCAACCACACCCGGTACTGTATATACCTGTTTTAGAAGACTCCAGCTTCTTGTCCCGTCATCACTCCATCATGGCTTCCAGTTTGATGTGCCACCTCACAGAACAGTGTCCCGTCATTACTGTGCTGGGAATTTCTACAGAAGGCTGATCCAGGAAAGGCATATTTATGAACTCCTGAACATTTCAAATTTTTTGAACTCCTGGACATTTCAAGTTTTTGAACTCCTGGACATTTCCTTTCAGTACAGAGTCAGTTTTTCATGTGGAAACACATTGAAAACGTCTCTATGCCACATTGTGCTTTGACAAACTGATTTGGAGTCACATCATCTCAAGCCTCCCACCCACTTTTGACACACACCAATTTGCCTACAGAGCAAATAGGTCCACAGAGGATGCTGTAGCCACATCTCTCCACACCGCCCTGACCCACCTAGAGCAGCAGGGGAGCTACGCCAGGCTGCTCTTTATGGACTTCAGCTCTGGATTCAACACCATCCTCCCCCACAGACTGGCGACCAAACTGACAGAACTGGGCCTTGCTTATTCCATCTGCCTCTGGATTAAGGACTTTCTGTCTGAGCACCCACAGAGGGTCAGAGTAGGCCCCCCCACATCTCCTCAGCTTCAGCACTGGCTCCCTACAGGGCTGTGTGCTGAGCCCCCTACTCTACATCCTGTACACACACGACTGCACCCCCGCTCACTCCAGCAACACCATCATCAAGTTTGCAGACGACACTACGGTGGTGGGGCTCATCTCTGGGGGGATGAGTCTGCATACCGGGATGAGGTGGAGCGGCTGTCTGTGTGGTGCAGGGAAAATAACTTGATCCTCAACACCTCCAAGACAAAGGAGCTGATTATAAACTACAGGAGGAACCAAACGGACAGTCATCCCCTTTTCATTGGCAGGGACTGTGTGGAGAGTGTCTCGGACTTCCGGTTTCTGGGCATACACACAGAGGAGGGCCTGACCTGGAGCATTAACACCACAGTGCTGGTTAAGAAGGCACAGCAGAGACTCTACTTCCTGAGGATCCACAGGAAGAACCACCTTACTGCTTGTGTTCTTCTACCGCTGCTCCATAGAGAGCATACTGACCTACTGCATCTGTGTCTGGTTTGCCAGCTGCACAGTAGCAGAGAGGAAAGCGCTCCAGAGGGTCATCACCACCACCCAGAAGATTATCGCATGCCCACTCCCCTCCCTGGAAGACCTATACAGTTCCCGCTGCCTCAAAAAAGCCCATGGCATCCTCAAGGACCCATCCCACCCAGGACACCATCTGTTTGAACTGCTGCTCTCGGGCAGACGTGACAGGACAATAAGAGCTCGGACAAACGGACTAAAGAACAGCTTCTATCCCCGAGCCATAACCGCACTAAATGCTAAGTCTTGATTTCTGACTCTTTGTGCAATATGTTGGTGTCCAGCAGAATGTAGAAATGAATGTGTGTGTGTTTTATGTTTTTCATTCTTTCTATACTGATCTTTGCACTGATAAGAACTGCACTTTCAAATGTCGTTGTACTTGTACAATGACAAAGTTCTATTCTATTCTATTCTATTCACCCGGCTGAAGAAATCAAATGTCTGTACTGCAAAAGGCCTTGGTTTGGCAAAATGATCAAGTGCAAAGACTGCTGCAAACACTTTCACTATGCATGTGTGAACAGTACCGGATATTAAAAAAAAATTGAACTGTGGATGCAAATAGATCAAAATCATAAATGGAAAGAAGTGCGCTTGGAGTTCTGCAGACACTGAAGATAACACTCAAAATTCAAGAAGAAATAAATGATTCACCTCAAGACAGAAATGTTAGATATATATTCATTTGGTGTTATTATTCACATTTGTTGTTGGAAACACACAGTTACATTTAATTTTACATTCAAATTTACATTTAATTTTGATAACATTATTTACATTTCATTTTATTGCAATGACAATAAAATCTATTTATTTATCAATATTGCATTATTGTTATCATTTGTTTATTTTCCTTTGTTATCAGTTGTAGGCCTACTCTGTTCTAATGTCCTGTCTTGACATCCTTAGTGTCATCTCCTTAAGTGTTCGTTATGTAGTTATTGTTCACTTGGTATTGTCCATGTTCTTGCACAGTTAAAAAAATCTATCTATCTGTCTATCTATCTGTCTATCTGTCTATCTGTCTGTCTGTCTGTCTGTCTGTCTATATTGCTGACTGATTTTGAGAAATTTTCTGTTTCTGCTCTGGTTTGGCTGAGAGATGGGGTGGGTTTCCCCCCGCAGGATGTGATGGATTCTGATGCGTAAGAGCAACTTGACCATGTAGATGAGTGCCTCTTGGCACTTCTTCCTGTCACACACCACTCTGTTGCACTCACTCACAACCTGCATGCTACTGGTAAATACCCCCCCCCCCCCCAAGGCCATCTCGGTGGACAACTGATGTGATGTTCTTTCTGAAGTTACTTTCCAGGCCTGTGATTAGATCAACCAGTGCCAGGCTGGGCACTTTAAGGCCCTTCTCTCCTAGGTTGAGATCGGTGTACTGTTTGTAGCTTAGAAATGTGTACCGTGGATCGTCAGGGACATCTGTGGTCAAGATGTTACACTCTTCGCAGTGACCACCGGTACTATACTTGTGTACAACCTCACTGCCTGTATACCCAGCTATATAAACCAGTACATTACCATCGTGATCCATTCCAGACGCTGATATCGGTGGCGCCATCACACTCAGCAGGGCCAGCACACATGGGAAGGGCACCCTCAGGGGGACTAACATGGGATAGTTCTGACATATTTTAGACAACGCTGCCGATAGATAGACATCGGGTAGTTCTGACAGTTAATAGCTGAACACTGTTTTCAATTTTTTATTTCTTTCCGCGGAATCCGCGGCTGTTTGACGTTAGTCTTCATGCTGACTGACTGGCCTTGAGATGTCTCTAGGTTTCAGTCCATAATGGCGGAATCGTTACGTCAGCGCCCTCTTCAGGCTGGTACAGGAGTGTCTGCTCTTGTTATCTTGGCCGAAGCTTTTAAATATTAGCAATCGATGGACTGGTGGCCTGTCCAGTGTGTCCCCCTGCCTGCTGCCCAATGACTGCTGGGATAGGCTTCAGCATCCTGCGACCCCGATTGGGATAAGAGGTTTGGATAAAGGATGGATAAGTGAATTAGCCTCGCTCGAGCTGTGGTTGCTAGCTTGTGAATTGAGTTTGAAGTGCTTGGAAATTTCCCAAACTTTCCGTCTGTTGCTGCTCTGGAAAAACAAAGCAAAACAAGGTAATGCGTCTAGTTCATAAATAATTTACTTCAGTATAGTTCAACTGAGTAAAAGCTAACTCATCTGATACAACTTGTACAGTAGCGACGCACTGGAATGACTTTGGCCATATTGTATGTTTGGTTCATTTTGTGCATGCGTCCAGCCCGCTCACACGAAATCTGAGATTTTTTTTTTTTTAAAGCGGGATTTAATTTTATTTTGCACCTTATTGAAATAATTATGCTGTGGGAGTGCAGGAATGAGGAGACAGAGAGATCGAGTCGAGTCAATTCCGTTTACTCGCCACACAAAACAACACCGATACAGCACAATTCCTCGTGGCAACCAGCTAACCGGTAGGCTGCTGCAAACATGGCTCCCCGGAAACCCCAAGCAGTGCCTACTTCAGCACTCTTAAAATGTCTGCCTTAAAGGAGCAGCAGCCCCCGGTGAATCTACCCTCAAAATGTGTATCACCACAATGCACACTTTATTGAATTATTGTATGTCTGTTTAATTTGTTACCAGGGTGGGTTTATGATTTACATGGTACTTCACTGGATGCAATTCAACTTAATTTGCGCTTTATGTAAAACTTTATTGAATTCTATGTGCAACTAGTTGTTTGGAGAAATTAAATTTGCAAGGTTAAAGGGCATGTATGAAAAAGTGTAAGCATGCAAAGTATTGCAAAACAATCAATCAAGTTGCAGCGCTTTTCTAGCTGCAACAGCCACTAAAATCAGTACTGTAATTTTAAAGTTCATGTGAATGCAATGTGCATGATATAGATTACAGTTTGATATTCATGAGATTTCTCCGACCCCTTACGGGTCAGGTTTTTTTTTTTTTTTTTTTTTATCTTTCCAGTGAAATAGATGGTGAGCCTTCCCACTTGGCTCTAGAGAGGGACAGTATTCTGAGATACCAACGTGCGGTGTGTTAGGCCCAACTTCTGCAAACACCGTCGCACTCAGCCTCATCATTCTTGTTTTCTCCTTTCACAGTCATCCCCATGCACACACACCCTAATTTTACAGGAATTCTGAACTCATACTTACCCTTGGACTTATTCTTGGACTCTAGACTTGACTCAAAACACTACACTTAATTTTCATTCCCTGGAACTGTGAATTAGGCAGTTACTATATTGTTTATCAGCAAGTCTGTGAATGTTCTCATTCATCCAGGTCATGGTTATCCAAAGGAGTTGAATCAAGTGCAACTGGACTGTGTTTATCAGCAAATATATTTTCTTTGTCATTGTGTATGGTGCCGACATAGATCTTTTTTCTTTTTTTTTCAAATTGCTTGTTCTACTACAAAGCCGGCATACTGTTTACATTTAACCTTTTGTCTCTGAGTCTCATTTAAGCATTCCACTTTGCTCCAGTAGCCGAACCTCACTGGTCCAAAATATTAACAATCAGTCTGTTATAGATGTTACATAAAAAATGGCGAGCTGGGCAGGAGCATTGTTGAATGTTTAATTGTCAGCCCTATTTGGTGCAATTTTTTTCTACAATTTGCTACATTTAAAGTCAGGTAATCAAAACCAAGCGCAATGGAAATTGTAATGCAAGAATTGGTTAAAATTTCCTACTCCGTAGTAGTTAGTGGACTAATGGGGACAGACATTGGTAATGAGGTATCCACTTACCTCAACGGGCACGGTTCAATTAACTGCTATTTCCGCATAGTTGACCCTAAGTCAGATGTTCACCAACACATGATAGAAGAGTTCACATAGGGCACGGTCATGCAAACATTACAGCCCTTGCTGCCGCTTAAGCTTGAAAGCCCCACTCAAGCTGATACTGTTTATGAGGTAAAGAACTTGGCAAGTGTTTATGTGCTAAATGCCCGTAATAACACTACCAGAACATACATGGAGGAGCTGCGTGAAATTTGCAGACTGAGTGGAAATTCTCGCGAGCAAATGCTGAAAGAAGAATTGGCCAATCTTTGCTTTGTCCACCACTTCTCCGCAAGCTTGTCAAGACTCTTCCTCTGAGCAGAAGCCGCTCCCCCAAACAGAACAACACAGACAGAGTGGCTTGTTGTCTTCTCCAAGTCCACACCCCTTGAACTCTTCTGATCCTACAGCCCTTGAATTCCCTCATGATGCAGTTCAGCCTTGTGATTCTGCGACCCTCAATAAAAACCTGACTGATTTCACCCTATTGTCAAATCCACCAGTTGTGGCTAATGGCACATTCCAGTCCACACTCGATATTTATCCACCCAGTGTTCAGCGAGTGGTGGTCAAACATCTTGTGCGCAATAGTGAAACCTCATCACACTTCGAACTTTTCAGGGAAAAGTCCCCGCCCCAATAACGAAGCAGATTATGACACATGGTACACTAGCATCAAAGTACTCATGAAAGATCCCACTGTTTCTGATTTGCACTGCACACAGCGTATACGTGACAATCCTTCCGCCCACTGCTGAGATGACTAAGCATTTATGCCCACAGGCTCAACCTTCTGCCTATCTTGACCTACTTGACTCTCTATGGAACTGTCAAAGGTGGCAGTGAACTCTGCAAGATTTATGAGTACACCTCAGAATGATTGAGAAAAGCCATCCACATTTCTGCATAGATCGCATGTTTGTGTGAACATGACCATGGCGCGGTGGTGTTGTCTGCTCACGAATTTAACAGGCAGCTCCTGAAGCAGTTCTGCCACGGTTGCTCGGAATAACACCCTGATAATCGACCTCCAGTTAGAACAAAGAAAGGAGACTCCACCGTCCTTTGCAGAACTCTTGCTGCTGATAAGGACAGAAGCAGATAAGCAGGCTGCAAAAGTCAGTCGTATGAGGCAACACTTGGGCACTGCCAAGCCTGCTCCTAGTACCACTAAGCAGTGTGTCATGTCTCATCTACAAACGGTACATGCCACTTCTGATTCTGATCATTTTACTGAATTTGAGATGCTAAAGAAGGAAATAGCTGACATTAGTGCCCAGTCCACTCGCATGAAAAACGAGAGCCACAAGCAGAAACAACCGAAACAACAGAAAGCTGAGTCCCCTGCAGCAAGTGCCAAAGTTGAGGCCCACCGTGTGAACAAGAAAGAAATTAAACAGCAGAGTCCTGACACCAAGACAAACAGCAAGCCATACCGTTGGTATTGCTTCTAGTGTGGTGAGGATGGCCACATCGTTTCAGCCTGTGAAAATGAACCAAATCCATCCCTTGTGGCTGCCAAGAAAAAGCAGTTGAGAGAAAGACAGGCTATCTGGCCAACTGCTAATGTCCTTGATGATGATGCACAGTTAAAACTGAGATCTGCTCCCATAGCGGGATATATGGGAGCAACAGCTGACAAATCCTGTTCCAAATTAAGAAATCTGTCTTGAAGAGACTTCAGACTAAAGAGCAGTCCGTCAAACTTCCTCAGGGCCTCGTTGGAAAACTAAAACTACTGCTCAAGTAACTATTGCAGGGAAAGACACTGTCTTATGGATACAGGGTCACAGGTGACAGCTGTACCCCAATCTTTTTATGAGCAGCATCTTACAGAACTGACTGTCCATCCACTAAATGATCTCCTTGATGTGGAAGGTGCCATTGGCCAATCAGTCCCCTACTTAGGATATATTGAGCTCTCCGTTACCTTTCCTTAAGACTTTGTAGGGTCTGACATCGAAGTTCACACTTTGGCTCTGGTTACTCCCCACCTTCGCTCTACAGCCCAAGAGCAGGTGCTTATTGGCACTGACACCCTTGACGCACTTCATACTGACTTCTGTATTGATCAGAAGCTCTTTGCTTTCCAGCCTTTGCCCTATGGCTATTGGGCTATTCTTAAGATTCTTGAAATGCGACAGAAGAACTCCAGCAGCCGGTAACCTTGGCTGGGTAAAAATGCAAAGAAAGAGCCCCGAGGTTATCCCTGCATGACATATAGTCATTCTGGAAGGCTTAGTTAACAGTGCTCACTCTGAGAGATACGTCATCATTAAACAACCATCAGTCTCTTCCTTACTAGGCGGCCTCCTGGTTTCGGCTGGCCTAGTCAACTTGCCAATCAAACATCCCTTCCAGTTGCCTGTGGTGTTGGAAAATGAGACAAATCATGACATTGTCATACCACCCAGAACTGTATTGGTAGATGTTAATATTATAGTGCGGGTACTACATAAAGAGCAAGCTGTGAAAGATTCAAACCCCCTGACATGCAGAGAGAGTCCTCTCAATCTACAAGGTTGAGCTTTGATTTTGGAGACTCTCCCTTACCCACTGAATGGAAGGAACAAGTAACAAATATGTTGAATTCCATGCCAGATGTCTTTTCCCATCATGATCTGGATTTTGGACATACAGATAAGGTCAAACATCATATCAAGCTCAGCAATGAAATGCCTTTGAAACACAGCACATCCAGTACATCCCCATGATGTGGATGTGTTAAGGAAACACCTTCAGTAACTCCTTGACTCGGGAGTTATACGAGAGTCCAAGTCCCCGTTTGCTTTTCCCATAGTTGTCATGAGGAAGAACAATGGTTCTGTTCATCTTTGTGTAGACTTCAGAAAGCTAAATCTTCAGACCATCAAGGATGCGTATGCCCTCCCAAATGTAGAGGAGGCGTTCTCTGCTCTAGTTGAGTTGAAGTTGTTCTCTGTTCTGGATCTTAAATCGGGAGATTATCAAATTGAAATAGAAGAATCCAACAAGCAGAAGACAGTGTTCGTTTGCCTGCTAGGATTTTGGGAATTTAACAGGATGTCCCAAGGAATCACAAATGCACCATCAACCTTCCAACGATTTATGGAGAAGTGTATGGGAGAGATGAACCTAAAGGAGGTTTTAGTGTTCATTGGTGACCTGATAATTTTTTCATCATCCTTAGAAGAACACGAGCAGTGTCTGACACGTGTACTACAACAACTGAAGGAATACGGACTGAAGCTGGTTCTGGAAAAATGTGAAATACCCTGGTCTCGGAGCAGGGCATGGAAACAGACTCAGAGAAGATCAAGGCCCTAACAACTTGGCCCATCCCCACCAATCTGAAGGAACTTCGGTCTTTTTTAGGCTTTGCTGGATATTACAGAAGGTTCATTCAGGGGTACTCTCAAATTGTCAAGACCCTTAACGAACTAACCTCTGGTTATCCACCATTTAGAAAGGGAAGAAAAAAACCCGAGAAAGGTGAGAAGCCTGAGAGATTTGAGTATTCAAGACTAGGTAGTCCTTTATTGTTTGTGGTGAATTCACTCTTCCAATGTCTGAGTGATGCATTTGCAAGTTCCTTCAACTTCCTTGCAAGGATTTGATTACTCGCAAATAGAACAGAAACCATGTCAGGGACTTGAGAAAACTGTGACTCAGCCATCACCATTCAAATGCATGGCAACGTGCATGCCATCAAGAGGGGAGGTTGTAACCCAGATGATATAATGGATTACATATTAAAAAAAAAAGTCAAAGTATATACTTGCTGTAGTCCAGTAATTTTACTCAAGAGCAATAAATGAAATAATCCCAAAGTTCATAGTATATTTAGTATCAAGTTAAATATTCGAGAATAGAACGATACGTTGGTTGCAGCCAAGCAGCAACCTGCTGTCAGTAGCTAGTCCCACCCACCTGTTCCAGTCTCATTGGGAGCAAGTGAGCGAGCTTTTTTTTCTTCTTCTTTTCTTCACATTGTGTGTGGAGAGAGTGAGAGTACCATTTTCAGAGCAGTGCAATCAAGGATGTGAATCCTTGGGCGGCACGGTGGCACAGTGGTTAGTACTGTCGCCTCACAGCAAATAGGTCCTGGGTTCGAACCCCGGGGTTGTCCAACCTTGGGGGTCATCCCAGGTTGTCCTCTGTGTGGAGTTTGCGTGTTCTCCCCGTGTCTGCGGTGGGTTTTCTCCGGGTGCTCCGGTTTCCCCCACCATCAAAACGACATGCATGTTAGGGTTAATACTCATGTCTGTGCCCTTGACCGAGGCATGGCAACACCAACTGGACTTGGTCCCCGGGTGCTACACGGCGGCTGCCCACTGCTCCTACCTACACAGCTAGGATGGATTAAATGCAGAGCATGATTTCCCTACGGGGATTATTAAAGTATCTCAAAATCAAAATCAAAAAAGAATAACATAAGAAATAGAAGAAAACCCAGGAATCAAGCTAAAACAGATTCTACTGGAGACAACTTCGACCTTACCAAAGTGGTACCTAATTACATTGAGCATAAGTGAGTTAGCCTGGCTAGATCTGTGGTTGCTAGCTTGTGAATGAGTTTGAAGTGCTTGGAAATTTCCCAAACTTGCCGTCTATTACTGCTCCGAAAAAAAACAAGGTAATGCGTCCAATTCATAAATAATTTACTTCAGTATTGTTCAATTGAGTAAAAGCTAACTTATCTGATGCAGCTTGTACAGTAACAATGCACTGAAATGACTTTGGCCATATTGTATGTTTGGTTTTAGAAACTGTGTGGCTTGACTGGGTATGCCATTTTGTGCATGCATCCAGCTCGCTCACACGAAATTGAAACGGTGTGGCTTACTGGCGGTGGTAGCTCTAGACCAATTTTAGTCGGGGGGGGGGGGGGCAGGCTGGGGCCAGTTGTGTTGTCACAGAGGCACATTCAACCCAGGACAAAAGAGAGAAGAGGGTATTCAAGCTTTCAAATTTTTTAGGTCAGTATATAACATAATAGCGCGCAAAAAAAACCCCCAACATAAAATACCATGATTTTTATTTGTTTCAGTAACAGTATTTGCTTCAGTAACTTACAGTTAGTTATTTCTTTCAGTAGCAGTATTGGTTTCAATAACTTACAGTTACAATTTTATCAAATTTAAATTTTGAAAACAAAGTGAAACACATTCCTGTTAGCTTCAGCTCAAGTTACAGCACATTCTTTGTTGCAGCACTTCTTTATAAGGCTCAATGAACAGTACAAGCTTTACTGGACTAGAGGGTCTCTGCTTCCCAGTCTGTATTTTCCTTTCTAAAAGTTCACATTACAGCAACTGTATTCTGCATTTTTTTTAATGATTTTTGGCAAACCGATCAACAAATGAGTCAAGATTCAAAGCCTTTGCCTTCCTAGATTCAATACTTAGTACACCCAGATTGCTCAATCTCTCATCGGTTATGGTGGACCTGAGGTAAGTTTTCACCAGCTTCAGTGTAGAAAAACTCAGCTCACAAGCAGAACTCATTGGGATCGCAACTGCTATTTTGCAGAGTCTGAAGAGCTCAAAAAACGCTTCTTTATATGGCCCAATGAACAGTACCAGCTCTACTGTACTAGAAGGTCTCTGCATCCCAGTCTGTATTTTCCTTTCTGAAATTTGGCTGAACTGGTGTAGTTCATTTCACTTGAACACAATTCGTTGAAAGCTGGCAGCCTGTCCAGGGTGTCTCCTTGCCTGCCGCTCAATAACTGCTGGAATGGGTTCCAGCATCCCTGCGACCCTGAGAGCAGGATAAGTGGTTCAGATGATGGATGGATGATGTAGTTCATGTCCCAAGTCATCAATATTTGAATCATACAATCGAGCAAATGAAAACAGCCGTCTCTTTCAGAAATGCATCATTTTTACATTACATTACAGTCATTGAGCCGATGCTTTTATCCAAAGCAACTTACAATAAGTGCATTTAATGTAGGAAATCAGGAGAACTACTAGTCATCAGAGGTCATAAGTGCATCTAAACAAGCATCTAAGAGCAAAACCAGTGCTAAAGTAAAAGCGCAAGAAAGAGATTTATTTATTTATTTTTAATGAGTGAATACAAAAAGTGCTTAGAACAAGTAACAGGGTAGTAGTTCTTGAAGAGGTGAGTTTTCAACCTGTGCCGAAAGATGGGCAGCGACTCTGCTGTCCTGACATCAGTGGGGAGTTCATTCCACCACTGTGGGGCCAGGACAGAAAAGAGCCGTGACCGGGTCGATTGGCAGCAGGGGCCTCTGAGCAATGGGGCAACCAGGCATCCCAAGGCAGCAGAGCGAAGTGGTTGGGTGGGGGTGTAGAGCTTGACCATGGCCTGGAGATAGGAAGGAGCTGTTCCTTTCACTGCCCTGTAGGCTAGCACCAGAGTCTTAAACTGGATGCGAGCAGCTACTAGGAGCCAGTGTAGGGACATGAGAAGGGGAGTTGTGTGGAAGAACTTAGGGTGGTTGAACACCAGATGAGCTGCAGCTTTCTGAACAAGCTCCAGAGGTCTGGTGGCCGACACCGGGGCGCCAGCAAGGAGGGAGTTGCCGTAGTCCAGCCGGGAGATGACCAGAGCCTGGATGAGCACCTGTGCCATCTCGTCGGTGAGGAATGGGCGAATCCTCCTGATGTTACAGAGGAGAAATCTGCAGGAGCGAGCAACCGATGCAACGTTTGCAGCAAACAACTGTTGGTCGTCCAGGATCACACCCAGATTCTGGCATCATCACAGTGTTGTCAATGGTAATGGCCAGGTCTCGACGCGGGCAACCTTTCCCTGGGAGGAACATCAGCTCTGTCTTGTCCAGATTGAGCTTCAGGTGGTTTGTCGCCATCCACTCCGAGATGTCAGTCAAGCACGCAGCAATGCGTGTCTCTACTTGTGTATCAGAGGGAGGAAAGGACAAGATCAGATCTTTTGAGGTTTAGACCTTGGATGCTATTCATTATGTCACAGCTTGTCTTTGAAAACCATCTGTTAAGCTCATTGAGCATCTGATCAATGACAGGGTAGAAAAAGGCTGTACGAAACCCATCTTTATCTGGTTCTGACACTAACCAACAGTAGTCAGTATACAGTGTTAACCGAGTTTAGAGCTTAGCCCATTTTGTTCTTTTGCAGCTAGCTGTAGTGCAGTATCACATTGCTGAGAAACGTTCAACACTTCATCCAAAAAGTTATCAAAAAATGACTCCTGCCTGAAGTCATTCAATGTCTAAACTAAAGCCTCCAACTAAATCAGCAGCTTTTCAAAAGTCAAGTGATGAAGATTGTAGCATATCGGAGAGAAGTTTTGTTTCTCCAAACACTTTACGGAGTGTAACGAAATGAACAATGAATGCAAGATCTATCTGTGCCAGCAGACCTCGAGCCTCAATAGGTCTTCCATTATTGTGTTCTTGGGCTATCTCATGCAGTACTCGGTTAAGGGCAGGCAATCTATCCATAATGTTACGTAGAGCTATAAATCGACATGCCCATCGAGTGTCACTTCATCACTCGAGTTCCCTTGGTGCACCTTTGTACATCTGTCTTTCTATAGTTAGCCATATAGGATGGACATATGACTCAGATGTGAACAGATATTCTAGACCATGACTTTCCAATATCCATCCATACATCCATTAACGAAGACACTTATCCCAGTGGGGGTCACGGGATGCTGGAGCCTATCCCGGCAATCACTGGGCGGCAGTCGGGGAGACACCCTGGACAGGCCACCAGGCCATCACAGGGCCGACACACTCACACCTAGGGACAATTTAGTATGGCCGATTCACCTGACCTACATGTCTTTGGACTGTAGGAGGAAACTGGAGCATCCGGCGAAAACCCACGCATACACGGAGAGAACATGCAGACTCCACACAGATGATGACCTGGGATGACCCCCCAAGGTTGGACAACCCCAGGGTTCAAACCCAGGACCTTCTTGCTGTGAGGCAACCATGTTAACCAATGTGCAACCGTGCCGCCCGGCTTTCCAATATGTGGATTATTTTTTCAGTAAGCTCTGCTGCATCTAGTCTCTCAGCAGACTCAAACAAGGGAAAACTCTCCTGGATAGCTCCATTGAAATAGTACCTGAGCACTACAGAAATCTGTTTTTGTTTTTTGGGGTTTTTTTTTTAACATCTTTTGTTTCATCTGCCATGTTGCTGAAGACTTCACTGTTTTTCACTTATTCTGTAATTTCGGTTCGAACCATGTCTGCCAAACAATACAGAATCTCTGAATTATTTTGCTTGTGTACTTTGCATTGTGAATGGAAGTCAACATTTTTTTAAACAGCTTTGCCATGGTTACCAATTTTCTATAAAACTGCTATGAAGTTCCCTTTATTATCTGAGCCTGCAGACTCACTGTGTCCTCTATGAATAGTGTATTGTGTGGCAGCAAGTAGTTGCACTTCCCCTATTGTTTTTATATATTCCCGATTTTCTCTAACCTATTTGTTATGTTCCTTGTTTAGGACATTTGCCAGTGTTGCATTAGTTGTTACGGCTCTCTGATAGTCCCTCCATGCAATCATTGCTTGTTTGTACTGCTCAGACTTGGCATGGATTGCAAAACTCCCCCTCTCTGTAGGTTGCTTTCTTCCAGTTTTTGGATCCGGGTGGTTAGTCAAACACTGTCTGTGCTATTAGGAGGGCTATAAAATGTCTGCAGGCTAACAATACGCAGAGTCTGATAGTTTAGAATACTCAGGCCAGTGGCAAATGTTGTACCAGGCCTGCCTTGAAGCTCATCCTCCTGTCCCCCATCAAGGTCCATGAAACATTTTCAAGTTCGACTGCATCGGTGGGTCTTCTTTACATTTGCTATCTGTGGAGAAAGACAAACCTATATGGATAAAAAAGACATATACTATAGCAATCAAGAAACACCATAATATCATAAGACTACACACTTCTATATGGACACACCATATGAACTGTAATCAAACTGCTTTACAAGCAGGCAAATATTTTTTCAACATCACAACCCTGATGGTCCAGTGCTTGTGGATGCACGTTGTCTCTGTCTCACACACTGCTTGTATGTCACCCTCAGCCTCACTCTCAGGATCTTTTTTTCTCTCTCTCTTTTTCTCCCTAATTGTACTTGACCAATTACCCCACACTTCCAAGCCATCCCGATCGCTGCTTCACCCCCTCTGCCGACCCGGGGAGGGCTGCAGACTACCACATGCCTCCTCGGATACATGTGGAGTCGCCACCCACTTCTTTTCACCTGACAGTGAGGAGATTCGCCAGGGGGACGTAGTGCGTGGGAGGGTCACGCTATTCCCCCACTTCCCCTCCCACCTAAACAGACACCCCGACCAACCAGAGGAGGCGCTAGTGCAGCGACCAGGACACATAACCACAACTGGCTTCCCACCCACAGACACGGCCAGTTGTGTCTGTAGGGGCGCCCGGCCAAGCCGGAGGTAACATGGGGATTCGAACTGGCGATCCGCGTGTTGGTGAAGCAATGGAATAGCTCTTCATCTGTCTCTCCTTCCTGCTCTGTGCCCTCACTTTGAAAACCAGTCTCTCCAACTAACAAGACCTCTGGCTTTCTCTCTGTGGCGCTCTTCACGTCCTGCTGTTTCTCTTCAGCTCTCTCAACACCTGGATCATCTGGCTCTGTCTCAATGTCTGCCTCATCATTGTCGTTTTTATTTTTGGGGGGCAGTGAAATAGGACATAATATCCTTTTTTTCTCTTCATTTTGATGATAACTGTAGAGCAAAAACGATGGAGAGGAATGCACGACACTTGAGCAACCCAGACTATTAATATACCGTTGCTGGCTTGCTTGAATTAATGTGTTGCGGTAGCCTTTGTGCTTACATTTCACAACTATATAGCAATACCGATGGACATGAATGTATAGCATGCCATCAGCTCGGGCGAACCGTTCGTGAAGAGAGAAATTTTCCTCCAAACACTATTGCAAAGCTTACAACTAGTATTAACCCTTTCATGTGTAACATATTTATTGTGCTATGTAGCGCACGTTACGCTACGTGGTTCGTTATGTTTTCATTAGCGTTACCGAGCTTCTCGTAGTAATCAGTTAGCCTTTGCTGTGTTTTTTTAATGTTAAATCGCTGCTTCCTCAAAGCTAAAATAGCTAGAATTTTTATAATCTAGTTTTCTGATCGCACTGGTTTTAGCATACACGCCAAACGGCTAATCACACCGGCGTGGCCATATGTGTGACGGGGTTAATGCAAGCAAACTGTTGGCTGTAGCTGTTTACACTGGCTGCTGGTAAGTTAACTAGTCAACAACAACATCTCCTGACCAGAAGTCTGACCTTGTAGCATTTGCACAAACAAAATAGTTTTGCTCACCTTCAATTCTTCGTGGTAGTCTCACAACGTTTAGCTTTGATTCTTGTTCTGGTCAGAGCTGACAGGTGGTGGGTAGCCTACTTTCTTTTGCACTTCAGCCAGCCAGTGGCGGTGTACCGCGCTAAGGGATCCCATTAGAATGTGGAACCACATTTGTTCCGCCTTTCGCGTCAGCACAATTCATCCCAAGAAATCATTAATTTTATTATTATTGTGGGCTCTTCGTCCGGAGGGCGACCAGAGGGCGTGTCCAAGCTCAGTTTTACAGGGCACTGGTCCCTGTTTGCCCCTCCCCAGTACCGCCTATGCTTACTAGGTACACCATTTTGTGCATGTGTCCAGCCTGCTCACTCAAAATCAGTGAGAATGTTTTGGGTTTTTTTAAACGAGGGATTTCATTTTATTTTGCACTTTATTGAAATAATTGTGCACACTTTATTGTCTTATTGTATGTCTATTTAATTTGTTACCAGAGTGGGTTTATCAGAATCAGAAACACTTTGTCGTTTCATTTCATGCAGTTGCACACATGAAATGAAACGAAACATCGTTTCCCCCAGCCCACAGCAGCGCAACACAGACAAAAACACATCCAAAAACTACAAGAAAACACGTATCCAAACTAACACATTCGTATATCTAAACTAAAAACCCTCACTGTCCAGGAGAACGAACGCCAGCCAGGGTGACTGTCGGAACTGCCGGTCTTCATGGGCTAGCAGTTAGCTTAGCCTGCCCTGCCTCCACCCTCTGTCAGACCACCCTCGGTGTTACCTCTTCAGGCACAGCTCCAGGCAGGGCCGTGCTCCCTGGGCCCACAGGATACAGCAGACCAAGCTCCCCCAGCCGATCCAGCGCCAGCTCTCCCGGCCATCAAATGAAGACGAACTTAGACGTGGACAAAGACACTGCACAGACGGTACTGTGTGAGGCCGCCGCAAATGTGAATTCACACCGGAACTGGGTGAGGCCGCTGCAAACATGAATTTGTGCCGCCATCTTCCCACACCGGAAGTGGAAGTGATTTATACTGTTGTTATTCAATGAATAGAATTCAACTTATTTTGCAATTTATATAAAACTTTATTGAATTCTCTTTTTTTTTCCCATGTACACAATTTATTATTCTTAGTGCTCGTTTCTGAAGACAGTATATGGGTCATGTTTGATCTGATGAGTACTAGCCCAAGTTATATTACAATAATTAATATACGGATAAACCACTGAATAATATAACATAGTGGCTGCCTCAGTGTTGACCAAAAACACTAACGACCAAATCTGAGGAAAACCCAGTTTGATCAACAGTTTTGGAGTGACTGTGCTTCTCAGAGTTGGCTGCTATATGGAGGGAGGTGGAAAAGGTCGGTACCCGAGGAGTCGTCGTACTGCAGATACGTTGCGACACAGGTCCATTAGGAACGGGTTGGTTGTTTCTGAGTTGAACAAGAGTCTCCATTTCTTTGCTTCAAAAAGGTATAGACTGAAGGAAAGACAGATGCCCTCTGTGAGGGGAGATACTGAACTATCCAGGGTTTCACACCCACACACACAAATGAGGAAATGTAAAAATGAAAGACATACAAAGTACTGGTCCCCATCCACTCAAGTTCCTGACTTATATTACTGACCTAAACCAGCAAATGAACCTGAAAGCTAAGTCTATACACGCGGCTCACGCCTATCTTTTCAGACACGATGATAATGCATAAGTCATACAGCTCAGTTACTTTCAGCTCTAGCCAGCGTCACTCGCGGGCTGTGTCCAACTTTATTGAATTCTATGTGCAGCTAGTTGTTTGGAGAATTTTAATGTGCAAGGTTAAAGGGCATGTATGAAAAAGTGGAAGCTGCAAAGTGCCTGATATAAATTACAGTTTGATATTCATGAGCTTTGTCTGAGCCTGTCTGTTCACAGGTCAGGTTTTTTGTTTTTTGGTTTTTTTTTTTGGATCTTTCCATTGAAATAGATGGCGAGCCTTCCCACCTGGATCTAGAGAGGGACAGTATTCGGAGATACCGCCCTGATAACTGGACAGGTTCTACCCCACTCGGGAGACCCAACTTGTGCAAACACCCCCACACTCAGCCTCATCATTCTCATTTTCTCCTTTCACAGTCCTTCCCACGCACACCAACCCCAATTTCCCAGAACTCTGAACTCCTACTTACCCTTGGACTCCTCTGCTTCCGGTGTGGGAAGATGACTGTGCGAATTCACGTTTGCAGCGGCCTCACCCAGTGCCGTCCATGCAGTGTCTTTGTCCACGTCCGTGTCTAAGTTTGTCCTCGTTTGATGGCTGGTAGAGCTGGCGCTGGATTGGCTGGGAGGGCGGGGCAGGCTAAGCTAACTGCTAGCCCATGCAGACCGGCAGTTCTGATAACACCGAGGGTGGTCTTGCGGCGGCCTCACCTGGTGTTGACTTTGGTGTTTTTGATGTCGTCGTGAGGAGTGTGGGGAGGTGTGTCGAGGCTGCCTGGCTGGGAGACCTTGGTCTGCTTCATCCGGTGGGCCCAAGGACCTTGGCCCCTGCCTGGAGCTGCGGTCTGACAGAACGCGGAAGCGGGACGGGCTAAGCTAACTGCTAACCCATACAGACCGGTGGTTCCAACATTCATCCTGGCTGGCGTTCGTTCCCTTGGACGGGGATTTTTTGTTTAGTTTGGATATATGCGTTAGTTTGGGTATGTGCGTTAGTTTGGGTATGTGTGTTCTTGTAGTTTTTGGATGTGTTTTTGGCTTTGTGTTGTACTGCTGTGGGCTGGGGGAAACGGTATTTCGTTTCATTTCATGTACGCAAGCGCATGAAGTGAAATGACAAATGAAAGTGTTCCTGATTCCTGACTTTGTCTTGGACTCTGGACGTGACTCAGAACACTAGACTTAACTTTCATTCCCTGGAACTGTGCATCAGGCAGTTGCTGTATTGTTTATCACTAAACATATTTTCTTTGTCATTGTGTATGGTACCGACATATATATATATATATATATATATAAACAAATTTTTTTCAAATTCCTTGTTCCAGTACAAAGCCGTTATACTGTTTACATTTAACCTTTTGTCTCCGAGTCTCGTTTTAGCATTCCACCGTGCTGCAGTAGCCGAGCCTCGCCGGTCTGTAATATTATCCATCAGTCCTTATAGGGAGGCATTACACCTGCATCTCAACAGGGTTTCTTCTGACCCTTTTTTGTTTTTTGTGGCTTTTTCCCCCTTTTTCTCCCCAATTGTACCCAGCCAATTACCCCACTCTTCCAAGCTGTCCCGGTTGCTGCTTCACCCCCTCTGCTGATCCGGGAAGGGCTGCAACCTACCTCATGCCTCCTCTGATACATGTGAGGTCGCCAGCCCCTTCTTTTCACCTGACAGTGGTTTCACCAGGGGGATATAGCATGTGGGAGGATCACGCTATTCCCCCAGACCCCCGACAGGCGCCCCGACCAACCAGAGGAGGCGCCAGTGCAGGAACCAGGACACACACCCACATCCAGCTTCCCATCCGCCGACACGGCCAATTGTGTCTGTAGGGACGCCCGACCGAGCCGGAGGTAACACGGGGATTCGAACCGGCGATCCCCGTGTTGGTAGGCGATGGAATAGGCCGCTAAGCTACCCAGACGCCCCCTCTTTGGGCTTTTTGAAAGTGCACGCGAGCAGTCACTGGTTTTCATGAGAACATACTCGGTCACTTCACAGTATTCACACACTGGCGATTTGTCCAGTTTGTTGTTTGTACCCGCTGCCTTCCTCTCGTCGAGCCGTGATCTCAACTTTTATCTTTTTCTTTCTGCTGATGCTTAATGTTCCTTTGTCAGTTTTTAAGGCCTCATTTTTTTTAATCTTTTGTGCAAAATGAGCACGGCCAAACCAAATGAGACGAAGATGAAGTAAACAATGTGAACTAAGACAGATAAACTCAGACTCGTGCGAGACCAGATGAACTGAACTGATAGACAGAAAGTAGTGCACCCCGCTGCAAGACCTGATGAGGCAAGCAGTCGCTTGTTTTCAACTGGATGTTTTCCCGGTAGCTTCCCTGCATAGTGTGTGTGTGTGTGTGTGTGCGTGTGTGTTTGTGTGTTTAGAAACTTTCTATTCTTATCGTAAGGTCGGGGAAATTTAGATCGAGTGGTTTCTCTGTCAGCAGATTAATAGGTTTCGTTCTCAGAGGCTGTGGTGGATTACAGCACATGTGTCTTTATTTAGTTAATTTCTGAATTTATCTGGCAGTGCCTGTCTTGAGAAATGTCGAGTCTGGTCGAAGTGATAAGTGTTTACATCTGCCAGGAGTGCTGCTGCTGGGGGGGAAGCAAGTTCTCCTTTTCAATCGAAAAGTGACAAGATGAGTTTTGAACTACTTGTGCTGTGCAGCAACACCAAAAAAAAGTCATATCCAAACTAGCCAAAATCCTCCCAGGGGTGCTGTGCCGATGTAGCAATAAAAAAAAAAAAACACACACACACAAAACGTACCAAATTAGACATATCAAGAAAAAAGAGAGATGCAAAAAGGACACATTATGATGTCATAGATGTGCATCACAACTGCTGTGTGACTTGGTTGTGTACAGAAAGATACAGGATCATTGTTTTGAGTGTGTAATTATGAAGTAGGTCTAGTATCGACAGCACGTTGTCAGTTGAGTACCCGAACCGCTTATCCTGCTCTCAGGGTCGGGGGGATGCTGGAGCCTATCCCAGCAGTCATTATGATGTCATAGATGTGCATCACAACTCCCGTGTGACTTGGTTGGGTACAGAAAGATACAGGATCGTTGTTTTAAGTGTGTAATTATGAAGTAGGTCTAGTATCGACAGCACGTTGTCAGTTGAGTAACATGATATATTATTCGCATCATATCCTATTTATTTATTTATTTATTGGATTTTTTTTTTCCCCACACCGTTTTCTCCCAATTGTACCTGGCCAGGCAGCACAGTGGCACAGTGGTCAGCGCGGTCGCCTCACAGCAAGAAGGTTCTGGGTTCGAGCCCCGGGGTAGTCCAACCTTAGGGGTCGTCCTGTGTGTGGAGTTTGCGTGTTCTCCCCGTGTCTGTGTGGGTTTCCTCCGGGTGCCCTGGTTTCCTCCCACAGTCCAAAGACATGCAGGTCAGGTGACTGTGTTTATGTCGGCCCTGTCCAGGGTGTCTCCCCGCCTGCCGCCCAATGACTGCTGGGATAAGCTCCAGAATCCCCGCGACCCTGAGAGCAGGTCCGGATAATGGATGGATGGATGTACTTGGCCAACTACCCCACTCTTCTGAGATGTCCTGGTCGCTGCTCCACCCCCCTGCCAATCTGGGGAGGACTGCAGACTACCACATGCCTCCTCCCATACATGTGGAGTCAACAGCCGCTTCTTTCCACCTGACAGTGAGGAGTTTCACCAGGGGGACGTAGCGCGTGGGAGGATCATGCTATTCCCCCCTCCCCCTGAACAGGCGCCTCGACCGCCCAGAGGAGGCGACCAGGACACATACCCACACCCGTCTTCCCACCCCGCAGACATGGCCAATTGTATCTGTAGGGATGCCCGACCAAGCCGGAGGTAACACAGGGATTTGAACCGGCGATCCCCGTGTTGGTACACAATGGAATAGACTGCCACGCTACCCGGACGCCCCTCACATCATATCCTGACTGGACGATTGTGCTTTTGCAGCAGTCCAGCAGAGCTAAAAGTTAGCTGGTCTGGATCATGGTCTGGATCAGCGCTTCCCAACCCAGTCCTCAAGGACCCCCTATCCTGCAGCTTTTCATTGTAACCCTGCATAGGTAGCCCCGCTTGTACTTACTCAACCAATCATCTCACAACACTTAATTATGCGAGGTGTGCAGCATCTGTCATTGCTGATTGGTTGAATAACTACAAACGGGTACCTATTCAGGGTTGCAAAGAAAATCTGCAGGAGAGGGGGTCCTTGAGGACTGGGTTGGGAAACACTGATCGGGATCAGGTCCTCTGCTAACCGACGACCCGGAGAAGCAAACCAAGTGAGAGAATGCGAAGGGGAGGCTGAGAGAGAGAGAATAGATTTTGACAACAACATTAATGAGGATTGTAATGTCTTCAAAAACACAATCTTTAACGTCTTTCAGATGCACTCACAAACATTTTTGGAAGAACCCCCCCCCACACACACACACACACACACACATTCTACACACACACATTCTACACAGGTGGTACAGCTAAATGTGAGACAAATGTCGGATTGTGAGTGGATTAGATAGAAGCCGCGTTCATGAGGCGCTTCACATTTTTAAAAAGAAGGAAAGAATTCTCATTTTGTTGTCAGCTTGGTGATCTCAGGAAAACATCTTCAACACAACAGGCGGTCGGTCACATGACCTCACAAGGAACAGCGGAGACCCTCCATCCACCTGGTCCTCACACAATACTTAACCAACTCATCAGTGCAGCAGGGTTAACTAGCGTGTGTGTAAATGACCGCGGCGTTGGGGTTTGTACCGTCACCCCTAGTGAAAGGATTTGGGGTTCGCGCCTCACCCCTCCGTCCATGTGTTGCGCTGGTTCGAATTGGTTTCCTCCAGCAGTGACAAGTTGCGTGTGGATGATGAATTGCAGACTAGATTACCCACACAGCTATAACGGGTTTATGAATGACTGTGAGTGAGGGCCCTGTAATGGATCGGTGATGAGTCCAGGGTGTTTCCATGAGATCTGCACAATGCATGCTGGGATAGACTCCAATCCCATTAGAGGAATGTAATTTGCAAAATGAATGAAGGACTCGTCATTTTTTTAGAGTGTATTTCCAAGTCGGTGAGAGCATTACATCTTTAGAGCCGGTCGTGTCTGGATGTAATGTGGCTGTATTGATGTGAGACTAGATGTGGGGTGGGCTTTTGTTTATGGTAATATGGTGATATATTTAATAATATAGAGTTTCCAACGGTAAGACACTACACCCATCCTTCCATCCATTACCCGAACCGCTTATCCTGCTCTCAGGGTCGGGGGGGATGCTGGAGCCTATCCCAGCAGTCATTGGGCGGTAGGCAGGGAGACACCCTGGACAGGCCACCAGGCCATCACACAGGGCCGACATACACACACACACACACGCACACGCACACACACATTCACACCTAGGGGCGGTTTAGTACAGCCGAGTCACCTGACCTACATGTCTTTGGACTGTGGGAGGAAACCGGGGCCCCCGGAGGAAACCCACGCAGACACGGGGAGAAGATGCAAACTCCACACAGAGGACGACCTGAGACGACCCCCAAGGTTGGACTACCCCGGGGCTTGAACCCAGGACCTTCTTGCTGTGAGATTCATATATCAAAGATGTGAATCAAAAGTGGAGTTTGGGAGCTGCATGACAATGGATTACAATGGTTCTCAATCCGGTGCTTGGGTACCACCAGTACTATGGATGGATTACTGAACGGGCCTACTGGGCACAGGACCAGGTGGCCGGGGGGGGGGGGTCCCTAAGCCAGAGTCTTAGCATGAGGTTGCTGTTAGTAACACCAGCTTGCTGTCACTACTTTTTTTTCAGGCTATTTATTTGTTGATATAAGGGTATCTGGTCTCATATTTGTGTTTGAAGGAGGTGTATTTTGTTTATGTGCCATTTGCCATAATTGAGTGTTACTGCAGGGTCAGGGTGGGCTGGGGGATCTCTTAAGTTGTCCTTACTCAGGGGCCCATTGACTGTGTTTACATGCACAGTTAAGTCGAGCTACGGTTATAGCTCGACTAGGCCATGTAATTGGACTACTGTTGTTGTCCCAGTATACAAGAACTGGGGGGGGGGTCGATTTACTTATGCCCCCTTCAGCTGGTTGCTATTGGACCGTGGGAACTATGGATCATGCACAGAATGCCAAGGCCAGTTTGTGGCTGATTGAAGTGTATACATGCCGGAGTAAACTGATCCCCAACCGCGTTATCTAGGCATGTTAGTCTGACTTTGGGAAATTCCATTTAGTACAATTTCAGTCGGACTAACGTGTTTACATGTATTTTAAAAGTCCAGTTTGAGTCGGACTAACACAGTAAATCGACTTTTTCTAACATCATTTGAACGTACTGAGTGTCTCATCATCTGTCCCTGACCAGTGCTGCATCATCTGTCCCTGACCAGTACTGCATCATCTGTCCCTGACCAGTAATGCATCGTCTGTCCCTGACCAGTAATGCATCATCTGTCCCTGACCAGTAATAGATCGTCTGTCCCTGACCAGTACTGCATCATCTGTCCCTGACCAGTAATGCATCGTCTGTCCCTGACCAGTAATGCATCATCTGTCCCTGACCAGTACTGCATCATCTGTCCCTGACCAGTGCTGCATCATCTGTCCCTGACCAGTACGGCTGACTTTTCTAGTCCACCAGGTAGTTAATTACATACCCCTGTTGACCCGGTGTAAAACCTCCCTGACTGGAGGCTGGATAACTGGAGCAGCAGGTGGATGTCCTGAACCACCTGGTAGAATAGAAAACCAGCAGTACTGCTGGTATCTCATTAGCTGATTAAGAACTGCTGCGGCCTTTTTTTGTTTTTTGCATTCACTTTCATGCCTCAAACACTCATCTGGCTGTCAGTATGTTAGTCAGTTGCTCTTCCTCTTTCGATTGAAAGCGAACTTGGAATGGGCAGAGGCCTTTGGCAGGAGGTCATCAGGCCAGCAGGCAGTTATATCTGCTGACCACCTGGGAAAAATACAAAACAAAATGAAAATGAAACGCAAAAAAAAAGAAGAAAAAGACATGACTAACTTAGTGATTTGCGCTGTTGTTGACACTGGATTTCCGAGTCTTAATTCAGGTTTAAGAGGAACTGCAACGTCCCCGGTGCACTCATAATATAGACGTGACTAGGTTAGATCGGTTGTTACTCATCTTTTCTATTCATTGTTTTATAATAGAAATGACTGCTCGTAGTCTGCTGCATTAGTTTCCCTTTTGTAGGTTTATTAAGTTACTGAACTCAAACACGGTTATTTCTCTCCGAGGACTAATGGCGTTTGCCACAAAAGGGATAATGTAAGTAAAACTTGTGTATTAAAAATTTATTTTTGATCCCATGTGTCATTTCAAGACATCCTAAAATGAGATGTGCTGGATTAAGTTAGGACAGTGTTTCGTTGATAATTAGAAAATCCTAATTAAGTATGATGAAATCTCCAGAGTGGGCATTTCCCCTCTTAATAGAGAAGGGTGTAGAGTCCCCCCCCCCCCCGAAAAAGGATGTGGCACATGGTCAGTGACCTGTAGCCTGAGATTCTGCTTCCAGTTTGGGAAAACAGCGGCATGAATTCACGTTTGCAGCGGCCTCACCCAGTACCATTATGGGAAGATGGCAGCACAATCTTAGGTTTGCGGCCTCACCCAGTACCATTATGGGAAGATGGCAGCACGATCTTAGGTTTGCAGCCTCACCCAGTACCGCCCATACAGTGTCTTTGTCCACATCTTGGTTTGATGGCTGGGAGAGCTTGGTCTGCTGTGGCCTGTGGGCCCAGGGACCACGGCCCTGGCGGGAGCTGCACCCAAAGAGGAAACACCGACAGGACACGGAAGCGGGGCAGGCTAAGCTAACTGCTAGCCCATGCAGGCCGGCCGTTCGGACAGTTATCCTGGCGTTCATTCTCTCGGACAGTGGTTTTTTCTTTTCTTTGTAGTTTGTATATATGTGTTCTTGTAGTTTTTATCTTTGTGTTGCACTGCTGTGGGCTGGGGGAAACGACAAAGTGTTCCTGATTCCTGAGGTACCACAGCCACTGCTAACATCTTAGTGCATACGGCATGGTGGCCCAGTGGTTAGCGCGGTCGCCTCAAAGCAGGAAGGTCCTGGGTTCGAGCCCCGGGGTAGCCCAACCTTGGGGGTTGTCCCAGGTCATCCTCTGTGTGGAGTTTACATGTTCTCCCCGTGTCTGCGTGGGTTTCCTCCGGGTGCTCCGGTTTCCTTCCACAGTCCAAAGACATGTAAGCCAGGTGAATCGGCCGTACTAAATTACAAGTCCCCCTTCATGCATTTATCCGGTTTCTATGTGCTCATTAAGTTCCTTCACTGAAGGATCGGTTGTAAATATGTTATTGCTTGTCTATTTTGTCTCCTCGGCACTTTTTGCATGTCCATCCGTCTGGAAACGGATCCCTGCTCTGATGCTCCTCACATTTCTCCCATCATTATTTTCTTTAAAACTCGTTTCCTCGTCTGAATCAAGGGTCTCTTTGGATAGGGGGCGCTGTACATCATTGTTAATTGTCTTTTTTTAGTGAATTTGATGGCAACATAAAGTCCTAACGTGCTGAGGCGAGGAGTAAAAACTAGGTCCCCATAGATGGCGTCTATTCACAGGTTTTTCTGGAGACTTCCGCCCTCAAAATTTGGTCAAATTCTTGTGATTTTTTTTTTTTTTTGGAGTCCACTTGAGGGGTTCCTGATAAGACAGGCTGTGGAAGCGATGCAGGTTCACCTCTATGTCTTTGACTAGTTGAAGGGTTTTTAGTCCTTCGTCCTTTGAGCTGGTTGGTTTAACCTCTAAACTTTCTATTATCAACGCTGAACAAAGACAGCAGCACAAGTTAAATACTGCACTTTACGAGGCCCGTCAAAAGCAATCAATAGACAAGGACAAAGAAAATCCCAGATCAACAATTTCCCACCGCAAAGGTTGTTTCGTATCTTTATGCATGTCTGAACATGGCCGGTCACGTGGAACCAACATGTAGGTCAGACCATCGTTACTGTTTTATGTCGATGACACAGCAGATTATCAGACTCGAGCAAATGGAGGAGAGCAAAGATGAATAAAAAGAAGAAGCAGGAGCCACACAAAAAAATCAAGCAAAATTTCCAAAGTCTGTGGCTATTTTCAGCCAAAACACGAAGAGAAAGCGGTGGTCTACGAGCACTTGGAAGCTGAGCTTACTTCTGACAGCAGCACAGCTTCCGGGCTGCGGCGCCTCCGCGGGAAGCATCCGGACTACACCCCTATCATTTTTTATGATGGGTGTCTTTCAGAACAACGCAGGTCACCTTACATTAAAAGATGTAGTAAAATGGACAGTGTAAGAACACGTGGACCAGAGATGGGAAAAGCATCTCACAGCACTTAATTATGCGAGGTGTGCAACATCTGACATAAGTCACTGCTGATTGGTTGAATAACTACAAACAGGTACCTATTCAGGGTTGCAAAGAAAATCTGCAGGAGAGGGGGTCCTTGAGGACTGGGTTGGGAAACACTGATCGGGATCATGTCCTCTGCTAACCGACGACCCAGAGAAGCAAACCAAGTGAGGTCACCTTACATTAAAAGATGTAGTAAAACGGACAGTGTAAGAACACGTGGACCAGAGATGGAGAAAGCATCTCGTAAGGAAGGCGATGTGACATTACAGTGGCTCTCAAATGAACATTTAGAAAAACTGTTCCCTTATCCGATTAACTGGATCTATTGCCTGAATAATCATTAGTCACAAGTGACAGCCCTACACTGTTTATTCATTTAGTTTTGGGGGGTTTACGTTGTTTACTCGGATTCAGAGGTAGGAGAATTTTCTCAACCCGTGCAGGAACACTTCACCCTTCAGTTTATCACAAACACCCAAATTCAACACGTCTGGTTTTCACTGGACAGGAAAGGTATGAACAATTACCTGGAAAGTAACCCCTACCTAGAACCGTCAGACGAATGAAGTGAAGTAAAAACTACCAACATTTGCCTCTGAGACGTAGTGGAGTAGAAGTACAAAGTTGCTTAACATGGAAATGCTCAAGTAAATTACAGGTACCTCAGGTTTGTACCTCGGTACTTAGTGACATGACGCCGCTGGTGGTTAGTCGTGTTGACTGGGTTGTCGTCGTGTCTGTTTCCTGGAAATGAGCTCTCCTCTCAGATGTACAGAGCTGCACAGACCTTCAGGCGCCTTATCGCTCGTTCAACACGAATGGGGACGTTTGCGAATGCGTCGTGTGCGACGCACAGCGACCTCCCAGGGGATGGCGCCGTTGTCAAGCCACGTGTAATGGTTGCTCCGCTGGAGTAGCTGGGGTCCTCCGCTGCTGGGTCTGCCCGCCGTGTTTGGGCATCGTGGAAGTCTTTGAAACAGGACCTGGCTCCTCAGGAACCTGCATGTCACCAGACTCGTCCATCGTTGTGACACGATGAGTCAAGATGAGTTCTGATGAAAAGGTGTTGAGTAAGGCTTATCCAGCGTTGGCTTCTTCTTCTTCTTCTTTCTTTCTTTCGTTTTTTTTTTTGTAAATATATTTTATTGATTTTCAGCTTTTTTTTAACCCCACGAGAATTACAAAACATGTACGACGTCAAATCAACCACTCATTCCTGATACAGAGTATTATTCATCACACCCCACCCGCCCACCCACTCATAGGATCACGGGTCACAGAGTACATTTAGGTAAAGAAGGGAAAACATAAGATAATCAAATAATTGTATGAATTATTCGAAGAAAAGGTGAAGGGAGAGAGGGAAAACAGGAGGGGGGAAATGCTCATTACTGTAATAGGACATTTATGGCTTCCACCCTACTCTTTCAAGGGGCTCCTGTAGAGCGTCATAGAAATCCAGAAAGGGCCTCTGTATCTCAGTGAAGGTTCCAGATGACCCTTTGAGTGTGTATTTAATTTTCTCCAGAGTTAAGAAATGCATAACATCTTTGACCCAACGAGAGAAGGGTGGAGGAGTGTGTTGCTCCCATTTTAAGAGGATCAAACGTCTTGCAAGCAGTGTGGTGAAAGCTATGATCACATGGGCTTTATGTGGCGAGAGAGCACGAGACTGCTGTGGTGTTAAACCAAAGAGAGCGCAGATTGGGTCCGGGTCAAACTGGGTTTCAAACATCTCACTAAAAGCTTTGAAGATCCATCCATTCATTATCCACACCACTTATCCCGCTCTCAGGGCCGTGGGGATGCTGGAGCCTATCCCAGCAGTCATTGGGCAGCAGGTGGGCGGACACCCCGGACAGGCCGCCAGGCCATCACACAGGGCCCACACACACAGTCGTACCTAGGGACAGTTTAGTACGGCCGATTCACCTGACCTACATGTCTTTGGACTGTGGGAGGAAACCCACACAGACACGGGGAGAACACGCAAACTCTACACAGAGGACGACCCGGGACGACCCCCAAGGTTGGGCTACCCCGGGGGCTCGAACCCAGGACCTTCCTGCTATGAGGTGACTGCGCTAACCACTGCACCGCCATGCCGCATGCACAAAGATGTTAGCGGTGTCTCCACAGCCACCGCTAACATCTCTGAAAATTCTCTGATATCCTTTGCCAGTCTAGCTTAAGTAAAATGTAGTGTGTGTACAACCTTCACTTGTATTAAGCCATGTTTAGCAGACGTAGACGATGTGTGTATCACATCTAAAATAGAGTCCCGTTGGTCTTCTGTTACAGCTGTCCCAAGATCAGAGTCCCTACAAAGTTCCTACAGCCCTACACTGTTTATGTTCTTGTTTTGTGATTTGACCCTGAACACCGACAGTGGCTTCCAAAAGCCACCGACCGCTCTCAGCATTCACCAGCCGGGCGTAGATTCTGGAATAGATCAGAACTCTAATCATTCGAGCCAACCACAGCATACAATTTGCTATTAAGTGGTCGCTCGGTGTTGGATTTCCAAATCACCGTAGGCCGCATAACATACACGTCATCTATTCTAGGGGGTTCCCAAAGTTGTTCAAACCCCAGCATCCCCCTCTCAAAAGGCCTTGATGCCATAAAGAAGAAGTCCCAGGGATCCCCTTAAGACTGTTGTAGGTAACATCGGAAAGATGAGTCATTTTGACGCAACCCCCCCCCTCCAAAAAAAAAAATTCCAGTCCCCCTCTTCCTTCCTTCCCATACCCCCTCCCTCCAAACCAGCTTCATACGTGTGAATGAGTTTAACCATCGTGACTGGCGAGTGCGCATCGTCGTCGATGTGTGGGGGAAATATTGTTTTCAGCCAAGCGTAGTGACGCCATCATAGATGCGGTGAAACCCTGTTTTACTCATAGCAGAGGTATTTCTAAAGGGCCCCGTTTCCAAAGTGCCGGGCTGCCCAGTATTTGCACACCGCACCGCGTATCTGACGTTGACATAGGGACTGTCCTTAGCCGCGTTTGTTTGTTTCATTTGGACCGATTGGATTTGAAGGGAACCGGATTGCAGACCCAGGAGACACCGGAGAGACCAGATCGTTTCACGGGACATTTCCCTGATGGAAACCTGTCGGTGCATGATGGGAATTTCACCCAACTACAACAAAACGGTGTTGAAAGAAAGTTACCTACAGCAACTTTAATGAGGAGACGTTCGTGGTTGTTTGTTTTATAATCGTTATTCTGTTTCATGGTGGTTTAGCACTTGTCACCTCACAACACAACAACAGGGTCTACATGTTGTCCCATGTCCACGTGTCCCCCCCCCCCCCACAGTCCAAAGAATGTTAGCAGCGTTAGCGCCGTGCTACGTTAGACGAAGTGGAGTCTCTAAATTGCCCATACGTGTTAATGGGTGTGGGTATGTGTGTGTATCTGCCCTTGTGCTGATGCATGCTGGGATAGACCCTGGCCCCCAGTGATCCTGAACTGGTAGAGATGGTGGATAATGCATGGATGGGTTTTCGATTCTCCTGTCTAAGCCTGTTAAGGTGCTCTGAAACAGCTGTTAGAGCGCTTCGATATCAATGCTTTCAATAAGAAACCCCACAAAACGTGTATTTGTGTGTGAGTAGTTGAAAGAGGAAGGCCGGGGCGTCCGGGTAGCATAGCGGTCTATTCCGTCGCCTACCAACACAGGGATCGCCGGTTCGAATCCCCGTGTTACCTCCGGCTTGATCGGGTGTCCCTACAGACACAATTAGGCGTGTCTGCGGGCGGGAAGCCGGATGTGGGTATGTGTCCTGGTCGCTGCACTAGCGCCTCCTCTGGTTGCTCGGGGCGCCTGTTTGAGGGATGGGGAGGGGGAACTGAGGGGGAATAGCGTGATCTTACCACATGCGACGTCCCCCTGGTGAAACTCCTCACTGTCAGGTGAAAAGAAGCGGCTGGCGACTCCACATGTATGGGAGGAGGCATGTGGTAGTCTGCAGCCCTCCCCGGATCAGCAGAGTGGGTGGAGCAGCGACCGGGACGGCTCAGACGAGTGGGGTAATTGGCCGGGTACAATTGGGGAGGATTACTGTTGCTGACCAAAGCACCGCACAACGTCAAACCCAGCTTGGTGTGTTCAGGTTTTAAGGTAGAAACTGGTAAAGTGGACTTGATGAAAGTCTCGTCTACGCCGGCGTGAGGTCACACCGAGACTAAGAGGAGAAAGAAAGCCACTGTTATTTCCTTATTGTCTTCTTGCAATGAATATGTCCTCTGCATTTAACCCTTCCTGTTGTATAGGAGCAGTGGGCAGCTGCAGCGCCCGGGGACCAACTCCAGTTCTTTCTTCCGCTGCCTTGCTCAGGGGCACAGATGGGAGTATTAACCCTAGCATGAATGTCTTTCTGATGGTGGGAGGAAACTCACGCAGACACGGGGAGAACATGCAAACTCCACACAGAAAGGACCTGGGACAGCCCGGGGTTCGAATCCAGGACCTTCTTGCTGTGAGGCAACAGCGCTAACCACTGGGCCGCCCCCAAAGGTTCAAAACGCCTTCAGTCATCACTGAAAATGATGAGGAAAATTACCAGCAGGTGAAATATTAACCGAAAATCTACTGTTGGTTCACAGGAAATGCTGAAAATGATTAAGATGCTGCAGTTTTTCCATTCATACGTAGGTTATCTGTGTTTTGTTTTTTTTTCATACAGGGAAGGACCTAAGGAATCATCCACCGCAAACTTCCTTCTTTGCAGCTTTATAAACCACGTCTCCTTCATTCACTCTCAGATTCTCACATCCTCTTTAATGGTTAGTCATAATTAGCATCAGAATGTCGAGCGGCGTCCTTCCTCTGCAGGCGGCGGTGGTTCTCTGCTGCATCATCACACTGCACGGTGAGTCGCCTGGTACACCCCAGTCCACGGCAAGGTTTTTGGTTTTCTCTTTATTTTGGTTCATAGCCAGACGATATATGTATATATTGGTTGTATTTATTGTGTACTTTCTTTTATAATTCCCCAGTTGACTTTGCAGCGTGTCAAGTCCCAGGTGAAAAAATATCATACTTAAGTTATACTTTTAAAAAAATGGGTAACACTTTAGTATGGGGACATAAAAAGATTAATTACTAGTGAATTAGTAATGATCAAGATGTCACTTTAGTATGGGGAACATATTCTAAGTAAAAAAACTTAATTTACAGTAATTTAACACTTTGAACACTTGTAGTTTTGTGTGTTGCTATGTAAGAACAGAGCATATTCATTAAGTGTTAGTAAGGGAGAATAACTCTTCTTGTGGTACTACCACCTTATAAAGGCCATACTAAGCAAAGCATATTGAGATGGTACTACTAATAAGCAATACTTCTGAGGTTATAGAGGGAAAACTCATAGTTAATGGCTTACTGGTTGTATAATAAGGCCATGCAGAATAAGGCATTAATGAGTACGTAATAATGACCAATTAAGTGCCAATATGTTGCTAATTTGCATGCTAATAAGCACCTAATTAATGGTGACTACGTTCCCCATACTAAAGTGTTACCAAAAAATGTACTAAGTACACTTTCATGTTCTTTGTACTTTTTTGTTGCCTTCAAGTCTCCTAAGGTATACTCAACTACTCCTTGAGTACAACTTCAATTGTTAATGACTTCTATTTCGAAGTACACTTTTTAAAAGTACATTTTAAGAATACTTTGAATTAAGCACAAAAAGTAAAAGTATATTTGTACAAACTTTAGTATACATAGATTATATTTCTAATACACTAAAGTATACTACTTTTTGACCTCCTGATTTTTCCCTGTTTTAGTTTTGGTTTTTTTTTGCCTTTGCACAAATAAACCTAAGGCGCAGTCAAAACTAAACCTTAAAGGAAGAAGGTGTGATGTACTTGGCGTCGCCTCTTTTTTTCAGTCAAACTGACCCAGATTAGTGATTTCTTGAGGGAACAAAAACACCACAGTGTTCATCCAGGAGTCACTGAACAGGTGTGGTAAGGCTGATTTCAGTGAAGGGTTTTGGTGCCGCTCCACATGCGGCTGTGTGTCCTCGTTACTTTGCTTCTCTAGCAAGTGAACCAGCGTCACCCCCCAGCGGGTAGCAAGGTCATAACGAGTGAAGACTAACGACATGAAAATGTGATCAGAGTGTTAAAAATGAAGTGCCGGACCGCTGCCCAACATCACATGTTGATGTCGGTGATGTTACTCTTTTGTTTGCCAGCTTTTTCAATGGATGGCTTCGCCCCGGGGCTGAGGTGTCACTGCAGAAAGACGACCTCCCACCAGATCCCTGCTCACCTCTTCAAGAAGTTGGAGGTCATTCCTCCCGGAGCACAGTGCCGCCGGACTGAAATCATGTGAGTGAGCCGCCAAACGAGACGTTGGCGTATAGAAAGCAGTTTGAGGAGAAATGGCCGTTGACATTAAGTTAATGTCTCTGAAAACTCGGGTAGCATAAAAACATCATCTGGACCCTTTCTTCCATGCGCTCATTTCCTTTCTTTCCACCTCCGTCATAACATGTCATTAGGAAGCAGTGACCTTAACCTTTGACCTCCTTGCTATCAATTCCTATCAATGTTGATATTTGAAGCTTAGGGCACTGTTGGCCTAACTGCCTGTCAGTTAAAAATAAGTAAAAAGAAAAACCTTAAGGAACTAAATGGAAGGGATCAGTGACAACATTCAGTTGACTAAAGCCCATTGTGTTGTGTTAAAACAAATTAAGACCATACACTGGACTGTCAGTGTAGATTTGTGATCTTCTTCTTTTTGACATTGTGTATTCCCGGATGACTGAAATGAACCCACCCATTCTGCAGCATTTTAAAGCCCGCTCACTTTCTCGTCAGGTCTGTATATTGGCAAGAATCCGGCGATGCGGTTCGTAAACACAAGTGTCACTGCTCAGTATATTCTGATGTTAGGATACTACAAACGCTGCGATGTATTGTGTTATTTTGTCAAAATTTTAGAAAATTATCAAGAAAAACCTCAATATGCATCAAATCAGGGTAATCAGTCATGGCTGTTGTGCGTCCCTGTTACAGTACTGCACCGGCCACCTACTGGTCAGAGATGGAAACTGCACAATGAAGTGGTGACGCTTATGTCTTTGTGCGTCATATTGAGAATCGATGAAGTGTTGTTAAAGGTAGTACCGTGATACTCGAGTATATTAATATTTTCTTACGCCCCTATTTCTCAGTCCAATCTGTCGATTAACGTGTAACTCTGCTCTTGTGTTAGTGGGCAGCCTCTCGTTCCTAGCTCGTTCCTAGCTTCTGGCTTGGCCTAGCTTAGCAGTTAGCTCTGCTGCATCGGCAGTTAGCTCTGCTGCATTAGCAGTTAGCTCTGGTGCATTAGCAGTTAGCTCTGCTGCATTGGCAGTTAGCTCTACTGCATTAGCAGTTAGCTCTGCTGCATCAGCAGTTAGCTCTGCTGCATTAGCAGTTAGCTCTGGTGCATTAGCAGTTAGCTGTGCTGCATTAGCAGTTAGCTGTGCTGCATTAGCCTATCAGAGCAGCAGCCTGGTTAACTCGACGGCGTGCTGCGGCTGCTCGGCAGTTGCAGGTAGTAGTCGCTACCGTGCCTTCACCTGGCTCAAGCAAACACTTTTTCTTTTGCAAGCAGCGTATTTTAAAAGTTCTGATAATCTTATGATCGAAGAAAATGACCATGATCAGGTTAAAGCATATTTTATTAAAAAATCTACTCCCATATTTTCGTAATGTGTGTGTGTGTGTGTGGTAGTTAGTGTAGATAGCGGGACCGAAAACTAAAGCACTTATGATCCTAATTCTTTTTGGAGGTGGTAGGTATTGTCTCAGAGAGTAAGGGGAAAATCCCAGAAAATTAAAATTATGCATAATTATGCATTAATATGCAAAATATGCATTTTTCTAAAAAAAATGGCTAAAACCACTTTTCTCTGCATTTCAGATGATTCTGAGCATCTTTGATTTTTTCGCCTATATAAAAAATGTTCTGGGACTTAGAAATGTTCTGGCATTATGCAAAATATATGCATTTTTGCAAAAATGCACTTATGATCCTCATTTTTTTTGGAGGTGGTAGGTATTGTTCCAGAGAGGACCAGAAAAATAGCAGAACATTAAAATATAATTATAATAAATATGCAAAATATGCATTTTCTAAAAATGGCTAAAAACCACTTTTCTCGGCATTGCAGATGATTCCGAGCATTTGGGGGGAGGGAGTTGGAGTGGGGGGGGGTTTAGGGGCAGGGGGAAGGCGGTTAGCTTGGCAGGATGAAGAGGGGGGAGATTTAGACGGGTGGATCACCAAACCGCTACATTGTAGCAGGGTTCTTCTAGTAGATAAATAAAGGTGCCCTGTTCAACATTACATTAAATACAACATAAATGCTAATGTGTTAATTTACACACTTATTAAATCAAATGTAACATAAGCTATTGTTTTCCTGTAAAGTTTGCACGGGCCCTCTTGCAGTGTAGTTGAACATGAATACAACATAAAAGCCTTTGCTTTAATTTACACTTTACACAGCTGGAAACTTCTGGGAAAGTGCAGCTCTTTTCCCCCTCTGGCAGTTTCGTCAGCGCCTCTCCAGCTGCGCCATGCTGATTGCGATACAGCGCCACCACGTCGCAACTGCAGTTAAAAATGACATCCACCGAGCGCAACGCTCATTAGAAAACAAGTGTTTTTCAGTAAGACCCCCGTTGAGAGCGGCAGGCGGGACGGGATCTGATGGAGGCGGCCGCCTCGTAATTCTCTATGCAGGAAAACCTCTGTCTATCGCGAGTTCGAGCAGCTTTCCATAAGCACACTAAAGAAATCACCAAGACTGCCCCCCCCCCACTTATGTGACACAGCTGAAATTCGGTCTTTCCTGCCCAGATAGGGGCTCTGTGTCGCCCTCTGTCTCGGTTTGGTAGAGTTGTGAGGGCAGAGGCTGATTACCATGATCATTTCCATCACAAAGAGGGGTAAATATGGACTCAGGGGTACATGCATTTGTGTCATCCAGACTTGATTACTGTAATGTGTTTTCAGGTCTGCCACATGCTGGTAGTAATCAGATGGTTCAGAATGCTGCAGTGAGAATCTTAACTACTACTCCTACTTTCGGCCGCTCCCGTTTGGGGGCACCACAGCGGATCATCCGTTTCCATTTCTTCCTGTCCTCTGCATCTTCCTCTGTCACACCTGCATGTCCTCCCTCACCACATCCATAAACCTACTCTTTGGCCTTCCTCTTCTCCTCTTGCCTGGCAGCTCCATATTCAGCATCCTTCTCCCAGTATACCCAGCATCTCTCCTCCACACATGTCCAAACCATCTCAATCTTGTCTCTCTTGCTTTGTCTCCAAACCGTCCAACTTGAGCTGTCCCTCTAATATAATCGTTCCTAATCCTGTCCTTCTTCGTTACTCCCAGTGCAAATCTTAGCATCTTCAAGTCTGCCACCTCCAGCTCCACCTCCTGTCTTTTCATCAGTGCCACTGTCTCTAAACCATATAACATAGCTGGTCTCACTTAACTAAAAATCTTAACTAGGAAATTTGACCATATTACACCAATTCTTGCCTCCCTTTATTGGCTTCCTATCCATGTTAGGTCAGACTTCAAGGTGCTTCTGCTGACTTATAAAATCCTCCTCCCAGGTCTCCATGGTGACCACCTGGAAACTGCTTGGCATCCTCCTCATCATATTCTTCATATTTTATAATTGTGTTATCCTCCTTTCAATGTTGTATTGTGTAAATTGTGTGAACACAACATCCCTTGCACGCTGTCCATCTTGGGAGAGAGATCCCTCCTCTGTTGCGCTCCCTGAGGTTCCTTCCTATTTTTCCTCCCTGTTAAAGGGCTTTTTCAGGGAGTGGTTCCTTATCCGATGTGAGGGTCTAAGGGCAGGATGTTGTGTTGCTATAAAGCCCCCTGAGGCAAATTTGTCATGATGGGCTATATAAATATAATTGACTTGACTTGTCTCTGTGCAACCACAGAATCACCAAAAAGAACGGTTCGAAGGTTTGTGTCAACCCTGAGGAAAACTGGATCTCCGAGATCATCAACAGGTTAAAAAAACTGCAGAGGTGAGCTTGTCCGGTGGGCCTGCTTGTTAAAATGGCATCCGCATATATATATATATATATATATATATATATAAACGCTATATATATATATATGTGTGTGTGTGTATATATGTATATGTATAGCGTTTTTTTTTCCCGAAACCGTCAATGGTGTTGTGAGTGCTCAACTAATGAGTGGAATATCAACACAGATACAGGGAAAAAGCAGCTGATGAGTGCGAGACGCACGAAACAGGCCTGTACTGCAATGTATTAAAATCCATTTTCCTGTATCCGTGTTGATATAATATCGGAGAGAGAGAGGTGAAACTTCTCCGTGATGTTTGATAGAAGTCTGAAATGTGTCCTTCGTTCCTGCACAGAGAGAGAAGGAGCCAAGTGACTCGTCCAGCGACTGCTCCGCTGACGACTGCTGCCCAGACGCCTAAAACCAAACCCCACTAACGTTTTGTGGTGTCATTTTACTGTCAAAACAGCCCGGTTCCGGCGCACTGATCAGTGGCTTTCTCCATATCAGTAGGCAAGTACCATCAGTGCAGTAACTTCGCACTTGACAGTAAAATGTAAGTTTAATTTTCAGTTTGTGTCAATACAACATTGTCTTTCCAAATGTTTTTTTTACAGTGAAATAAGAATTTACCCGTTTTGTTTATACTGTCATTTGAGCTTTAACTGAGATTAAAAATGTGAATTTGGTAAAGGTGCCTCCTGCAGTGGGTACTTTTGACAGCTAACCTTTAATAATGTGATGTAACACACAATTTCCTGGTACAGCTTTGATTATGATAGGCTGTGAATCAAGTCCTTGTATGTCACAGTGCTTTGAATTCCTGCATTGCTCTATTTTTCTTTTTTTCTTTGAACTGTATTGTTCCCGTACTGCATACACAAATGTTTTTCCCACCAAAAACACGAGAATAAAATGGCACGTAAAAGACGACTTGAAAAACGACAATTTTATTGCCTACAGGAAATGGGGGGAGTTGGGGCACAGGGAGATGACACAGGTGCTGATGAGCGCACATGGTTTTTAACTGAGATGCACAAAACTGCTCAGAAATCAAAGACAGGAGGCCGCTGCTGTAGAAATCCTCCTCCACCCATTTATCCTGCATCAGTGCCACAGAAGCCTCCTTCTGTCGGGTGGTAGACCCAGAAATCTCATGTCTCCGAAACCCAGCTAGCCCACCTACCCTTTTGGCAGGCGGGCGTCGTGTTTGCTGGGAAGGAAGCAAAAGTGAACCCCCCCGCCAAACATTTACTTTCACAATAGCCGAGGTGCAGTAGGGGTGCAGCAGGGGAAAGGTGGGACTTCTACAGCGGCTCCACCTGTACCGTTTCTCAGAGAAATACAACAAAATTCAGCACCGCCACCTATGGCTGACAAACCTCTGGTTGTCCTCGCAGCCGTGATTCTGGACGCCATGGTTGTGTACACTTTGGTCTCCACAATACAACAACCTGATCTGTCCTGAATCCGTCAACGAGTCATGACGTGGTTTGCAAAGACAGGCCAAGCGCAGTTATTTCAAAACGTGTTAAGAAATATAGCACCTTTGTTGGTGACTGCTGGTGACTGAGGACCCAAGCCCAGTTTACCTGCTACTATTAAACTGTTCCTTCCTTACAAAGGGAAAAGGTGCAACTCTCAAAACTACGCAAGTTGATTTTGCTGCGAATTATCCGAGAATAAAGGCGTTCTCATTTTTCTAGCAGTCGGGTACCTTGGATGCACTGATGACCCCCCCCCTCACATTTCTAACGGTTTACATGCCCTGTTCAGAAACACGTGTTCAGCTACTGTAGCTCTGAAGCCAAGGCGGCATTCTTCATCCGAGTTAAGGACAGCATGTGCCCAGACTACACAAACTGAGAAAAACAGCTTCGAACTTATTAGCTCCCCAGCCAGCTGGCTAGTTGAGAGACTTTTGAAAATGTGAGGCGGTTAATCGATTCTCCCGAAAAGTGACCAAATCTAATTTTCCAACAGTTTTTTTTTTGCCGTTTCCCCTTTGTAAAGTGTAACCAGAAGCTCTGCCAGACGACGGCTCATTAACCCTACTTGACCCTGTGTGTTTACCGATGGAAAGGTGCTTCAAGTGCACAGTAGTGGGCTACCGTGTCGGTTGTTAACCAATGAAATTTCTCCCTGATACTTGAAGGAATAGTTCCTACGTTTTAAAGCCCCCTTCTATTTCCTACCCACCATTAAGTAGCCTTGTAATTGCTTCAGGCGACCCACGGTAAACTTTTTCTGAACAGGAGGAGAATTATCCCCAACTGTCCCCATTGACATGCACTGCAGCGTAGCTGGCTGGCAGGAGCTGCGTGTCCGGTATGAAGTCCAGGACAGACGAACGTGAAAACAACCGACAACGTAAGCAGCGGGTAGAAAATAGTGGCGGGCCACAAAACTTCTGAACTGTCCCTTTGGCGTACAACCGGAGGCGAGACAATTCAGTGTTGTTAGTACAACCTTCGACTAACATTTCGTTCTTACATCCCTTTTGCATACAATGTTGAGTACATTTTCACCAAGTTCGGACACTACACAGCCGTCTGTTGTCTGCAGAATGCTTTTCCACAGGTTGAGTATTTATGAAGTTACATAAAACCATTGCTGAACATAACACAGCTGCCGTTTAGCTGTGACTGTCAAGGACGCAGGGACAACCTGCCCAGTCAGATTCAACATGGGTAAGGCAGATGGAGACTCACTTGACAGCTCTCTGGCATTGTCAACTCGTTTAGATGGATGAGTGTTTTTTTGCTTCCACCTTTCTTGAGCCGTTGCGGGCAAGAGGGGAGCGGTCTCGTTGAAGCTATGGATGACTCGGGGGGGCCCCCCAAAGACAAAAGATAATGCAGCTATCATCCAATTCACAACTCGTTAAAATAAAACCAGTGGGGGTGGGGGGGGGATGACAGAACAGGGTTTTTACATTCAGATATGGTACATGACGACGGTCATGATAATTCTGACACAGGGTACTCGCGTCCTCGCCAATGCGTTGGTACAATAAGCATACCAGTCAACATTCAGCTATCAACGTGGATCTGATCTGATCGCCTGACTGATACAAAATATGGCAAATGACTCGTAAAGAAACTTTTGTCGTTGGCCTGAAGAGTACAAAAAAAAAAGGAGAAGAAAGTTTGGCTTCACACAAAAGCCGTATCTGTGGCTCATCAGAACAAGTGCCGAGTCAGACAAGGGAAGTTCATCTTGTGAGGCTCGATACCCTATAATCTCATCACCAAACGGTCTGGTAAAATATGGCGGAAACGGGGGAAAGTTGGCGGGATGGTTGGATGGATGGATGGACAAAGGGATGTGTGGAGGGAGGGATGACAGTGCTGGGTTTTCTCCGAGTGGCTTGGTCTCATGGGCAGTGCTGCTGTTGAGGGAATTGTACAAACTAGGCACGTTGTTTGTAGAAAAAGTATGTCAGATATGCTCTACAAAAACACAAAGGGTTGAACGCCTGCAGATACCGATAGATGTGGATTTCCTCTGATGTGGTCTACCGTGAGATACATGAAGTGCCTGTGGACGAGCTCACGAAAGCCTGTGATGAGAATCTGAAGAGGCGTTTGTTTGTTCTTCCATCGTGAAGCTGGATGAACATACAAAGCAAGACAGAACTTTGGACTGGAGCGTTGTCTCAGAGCGTGGGCAGCGCGGCTTTGAGAGAACATCCAGATTTGCAGTGGGGAAATAAAAAGCCATCACGACAATTTCGTTCTTAATCTACAACATTTATCTGGTTTTCAAAAGCTCGGTAATGCTGATTTGTACAAAGTGTCAACTGAAGACCGCATTTCAGTTTTGAGACAGAAAAAAAGTGCCTGTTGTTCAAAAATCAAAATGTCTGACGGAGCCACCGGGTCTCTGTGAGAACAACTGGGTCGAGTGGTAGGTGGGTATTCACATGTGTACAAAAGTACAACGCCACGCACAGCTCCAATCAACCTATGTGACCCCTTCTGTCGGGGAACGGTACATTCCCCAGCAGATGTTAAAGACGCCTGCTCGTCTGAGGCACTTCAACTACTGTTTATGTAAAACTGTACAAACAAAGCCGGAATGCCCCGTGTAGTGAGTTTAGGAGTGAAGTATAGGCCTTGAAATGCCCACAAAAGTCTTGACTTCGAACTGCCGTCTCAGTCAGAGGCAAACTCGTCAGCATAATCTGTTAGCGTCGATCCATGTGCAAATAAAGCAAAGCCAAGCCAATACCGTCCGGGCCACTAACATCTGGTTGACTGCGGCTTAAAGCTAGGTTTACAACGAGCCATTTTGCGTAGACAGAATTTACCCCCAAATTATGGCTTGTTTTTTTTTCAGAGCATACCAAGTTATAACAATATTATTAAGTCTCAAAGAGGCAAAGATTACTAGATCATCCACCAACTAGGCACTAGAGTGTGAAGTAGCCCGGGACAGAAATGTGGAATATCACACGTGTGGTCTGCAGTGGCAGCCACGATAGAAATCACCCTGCTTGTATTTATAGTTACGATGCCTCTGTGCTGCATTTGTAGTGAAGACAATTCTTTAAAGCCATACAGTCAACCCACATTAGCACATTTTAAAAACCAAGCTATCGTCTCTGGCCCAACCATCCAAACATTCCCTGTGCCTTCAAATAGCCGACAAAGAAATAAAACTGAGATTTTCTAAATAGTTCACCTTGGGGATGGAGCCAAAGAGGCTGCAGAGGTTTGAGCAGGCTTGCAGCCAGCAGTGGCACCTCTACAATGGCTTCATCTGTGACATACAAATATTGTACAAGTCTGAACAGACCGGCGCTTACAAACTGTTTTCAAAGCAGTAGCATCTGTTTTGGTTTTGCTCATAGAACACGACACAGAAAGTCAAATCATTTTAGAGGTACTTCTGAGTGCATAGAATAGCCCTGAGTCAAAGCTTGAAATAAAGGGCTATCTCTTTTCATCACTCTTTCATCGGTCAGGTAACGTTACGAAGGTAAAAGACCGTGGGAATCTGGCATCAGAAGGCTGTCGAAACCCAGTTTTCGCAGTGAGCTTTCTGCAATACATTCGGCTCCGGGTCAGAAATCACAGAGTAATTCTCCACAGGTTCATATTCTCTCTAAATTGTTTTTTACAGCAATTCACAAATAGAACGACAAAAGCATTGTGTCATTCATTCTGGTATGACTCTGGCCAATCACTTACTGGGAGAAAGGACAAAGCATTTAAAAAAAAAAAAAGAAAAAAAGATGGCAGCAGTTAATACGCACTCCTTTAAAAATGGAACAATCAAATAACATACAATTAGTGATTGCCAGGGTTATATATATATATTTAAAAACAAAATCTATGATGACATTTTTCTCCCGGTACCTCAGCGAGAAGGAGCAACACGTTTGCTGTGATGGTAAAAATAATTAAGGGTTTGAGTGAAAAAAGTGCCTGTGAGGGTTACGACAGGAGTGTCCACTACCTCGGTTTGATATTTCACTGACACTTCCAAAGACTGCAACACATTATCAAACTCAACTTAAATGTGTGCCAGTAGAATGAAATTAAACTTCATGTTGGCACTGTCAAGCAAACTGCTGGCTCCCGAGAAAAATGCAAAGATTTCGAAAAAAAAAAAAATTAAGGGTTTTTGAGAAATATGCAGAACTCTGGCATAAAAGCTTGGCAAGCAATGCAAGCAGATGGGGAGGTGCATAGAAGTAGAACGCAGAAACATTGTGGTCATGTGCAAGCAGCATTTGAACAGTGTTTAGTTCAGATTAGAGAGGCAGGGAGCTAACCACATCATCAAAGATTTGAAGGGCAGCTGGAAATGGAGATCATTTCATATATTGATTTTTTTTATGGATATACCGAATAGTGATGTATTTTAGTGTTCTGACCATGCTGCTGTAATTAACACTACATACATGTAAGAGAGGTAGTGTTAAACCTATACTACGGTGCTTCCTCGTTCAAACAACAGTTTGCCAACCCTGATTAAATAACTTTGTGAGGAGGGGAAGGAAAACAAGCCCAGTGTGAAACAGATAATTTGAAATACACGCAAAAAAATCATGCGAAACTCCCAAAACAAAAAAACAAAACAAAAAGGCTGCTATTTTCAGGAGGTGAATCAGAGGAGTAGTGGCGATTGTGAACAGAATGTAAGGCAACACCCCCCCCTCCAAAAAAAAAAACCCCCAAAACACGGCGACATGCAGGGGAGGTTACCACTGCGACTGTGGGATGCCAACCCTCACCGTTTGGTTTCAAGCCTTTCAAGGGAGATGAAAATGAGAAAGAAAGACAGGGGGAAAATAATAAAATAATATTTTTTTTACATTACATTGTGCAGCAACACAGAAAAGGTGCATTAACAGGCAAATACTTCACTCCTCTCAGGATGGGAGGGGCATGGTCAGTGGTCGGTCGGTCGAGCCGTGTCCGAGTTTAAACAGGATCAGTGGGTCGACTGTACAGGGTCCTGGAGGAGGGATGGCAGTGTGTGGGCGAGGGTGGGAGGGTAGGGTGGGGTGGGGTTGGGTGGGGCGGTATAGGAGCTGGTAGAGCTTTTGAAGGGTGTAGTGAGTAGAATGGGAGTTTTTTTGGGGGCGAGGGGGGGGCATGTAATCGGGCTGCACTACCTGTGGACCGGCAAGTGCAGCCCGTTAAGCGGGTTGAGTGGGTGCGGGAGGGGCGGGTGCAGCTCCAGCTGGGCCAGCAGGGAGAAGTGGTCCGAGGGGATGTGGGGATGGGGGCAGCCGGTGATGTTGTTCTCCTCCAGCCACTGGCTCTCCAGCGGTCCCAGCAGGCCCAGCACACTCATGTGGGTCTTGGAGAAAAAGATGTAGTCGATCACGCCCTGCCCGGGAAACACAGATTAGTTTCACATTACCGTTAATTATCTCAGCTACTGCAGAATTTATCTTCTTTTGGAATGTATTAATCTGCGGAGAAAAACAGGTGGCGTGACTCAAACAGTGGAAACACACCTGCACAAGCAGCCAACTGTACAACTCAGCAATAACAAAGTTAGTCACGTCCTGCAGAGAGACGATCAAGATAAGACAGATGTATGAGAAAACAGATGTGTGCTGCAGCAAGTATCTCATAAAGACAACCCACCAACCAAGTGTTCACACACACACACACACACACACACAGAGTTCTGTTGTTTACCACAGGTCACACACTACTCGTGTAAAATGTAGCGTGTGTGTTGGTGGGTCTAGTATTGTTGGTCAAGAACTTACTGCCCGATAGCCGTTTCCAAGATGGCGCCCGAGTGAAATGGCTTGTCTAGAAGCTCTGCTAATGCTGCCGGGGTTGTAGCTGTGGTCAGCTCTGATACGGTACACAGTTCTAGAGCTCTGATAGTAACGTGCTCCTGTACTGCAGCAGCGACGTAGACTACGTTATATCTGCCGAGCGATGCTTTTATGAGCCACGCCTTCGTCATGTGACTCGACAATTACAGCTTCCTCAACCCGACACTCGCCACCACCAACACCATGGTCATTTAAAGTAGTGCTGTGTACATCCAAACTCTGGGCACACCTTGCTCTGGTCTCCTGTCTACTTGTGTAATTGCTCTCGACAAGAGGGAGGCAAAAGACCAATGTGACCGACTCACAGGACTGGTCTGTTCCACAGACCAGCTAATCCCTTTGGGTGGGGCAAATACTTGGTTTCACCCCCCAACCAGCCCAGAAAAACAAGCACAGAAATAATTACCAAGGCTGTTCATCAGTCATCCAAGTTTCTTACTCTGAATTACAGTCTGTCACTTAATCTGTGAAATGCCGCCCCATTTTGGTAAATGGGGCGGCATAAGAAACAGGTGATTTTTTTTTCTTTTGGATTTTACCCCTTTTTCTCCCCAGTTGTATTCAGCCAACTACCCCACTCTTCCGAGCCGTCCCGGCCGCTGCTCCACCCCCTCTGCCGACCCGGGGAGGGCTGCAGACTACCACATGCCTCCTCCCATACATGTGGAGTCACCGGCTGCTTCTTTCCACCTGACAGTGAGGAGTTTCGCCAGGGGGACGTAGCGCGTGGGAGGATCACGCTATTCCCCCCAGTCCCCGAACAGGCGCCCCAACCGACCAGCGGAGGCGCTAGTGCAGCAACCAGGACACATACCCACATCTGGCTTCCCACCCACAGACACGGCCAATTGTGTCTGTAGGGACGCCCTGCCAAGCCGGAGCTAACACGGGGATTCGAACCGGCGATCCCCGTGTTGGTAGGCAACAGAATAGAGACCGCTACGCTACCCGGACGCCCAAGGAAATGGCTTTGATTTGATTTGTTTTGAACATGTAAAAAAAAGAACCGATAAAAACAAAACAATGATATTAAATTGAAATGAACAACAAACCTATACAACAAACTCAACAAACAAATTCTCAGAAACAACACAAATTAAATATCACATGTTCAAAAAGGAGCAGGAGGAAGCATACACTTACTTATTCCTATCCCTTCTCCACTACTCTTCAATTCATTCATAATCTTCATCTTATATACAATTTATATATAAGATATATACAGCCACTGAGGATGCAGAAGCCAGTGCAGGTTTAGTGCCAGTGCCGAGCCCGGATAAATAGGGAGGGTTGTGTCAGGAAGGACATCCGGCGTAAAACCTTTGCCAAACCAAATATGCGGCTCATAAATCAGATTTCCATACCGGATCGGTTGAGGCCCGGGTTACCAATGACCGCCACCGGTACTGCTGGCCAGCAGGGTGCCGGTGGAAACTATGCTACTGTTGGGTGAGGAGGGGGAAGGCATGTCCAGAGGCAGCGGGAGAGGGGGAAGGGTAGGGGTGTGGAGGTGAGAGTCGGAACTTTGAATGTTGGCAGTATGACTGGTACTGAATATGGAGCTGCTAGGGAAGAGGAGAAGAGGAAGGCCAAAGAGGAGGTTTATGGATGTGGTGAGGGAGGACATGCAGGTTGCTGGTGTGACAGGAAGATACAGAGGACGGGAAGAGATAGAAATGGATGATACGCTGTGGCGCCCCCTAACGGGAGCAGCCGAAAGTAGTAGTAGTATGTACAACCCAAAATCACCCAGTGTCAATAATATAAAACTTCAACAGTTATCACAGCCCTTCCTCGTCCCTATACCTCTTAAAAATAAATTTTTTGTGCATCTTTTTGAACTGAATGTTTGTACTTTGCTTGAGTTCCACGTCCAAACTATTCCTTCCACAAATACAGCCCACAGATCGAAATACACACACGGTTTTTTTTCCACAAGGACGCAGGAAAGGCACAGCGCCAACGGGACACTTACCTTGAAGTCGTACGTGTAGTTGGTGTAAGGCATCAGATTGTTCTCATAGGCGCTCTTCAGCTGGAAGTTGTGGGTGATGCTGCCGTCTGTGTTGCCGTTCTTGCCGTTGCAGCTGAAGTTGGTGAGACATTCGTTGTAGCGCAGCTCCTTGAAGTCCTTGTGATTCTCGGCCACGCCGCCATTGCTCAGGTATTCCACCACACCTGGGCAGCACACAGACAAACACCACTGCTAGAGTATCCTGGCTACCAGAGCAGGACCCATGAAGGATACCTGTTACCACAACAGCCAGAATTTGTCTCACTTGCTTTGATTTTGTTGTTATTTGCATTGCTGAACACTAGAGGTCAGGATTCAAGTATTAATAACATAGAGCACCTTTTAGCTTTTAGGTCTGAGCTGGTCTGGTGTTGTGTGTGTCAAAAACACACATGTCTACTGCAACACAAACCTTCTCCCAGGCAAGTTAACCCCACCTCCTCGGGGTTCAGACTGGTATCACTAACGAGGCTCTCTGGCTGTGGACGAATCGCCGGCACCCTAGAAAGTAACTGGCCCCCTACTGCCTTGTGGGATAGGCTATTTAGCCAAAGGCTAAGGGGCAGGGCAAACCCCGACAGAAAACCTCCGGAGGAGTAACCCCCCCCCCCCGAGACCAATTACTATGGCCCACTTGAATGTGGACATGTCCTGGTAATTGAGTCAAGGTTACCCCAGTTATGGGTTAAATAACAAAACAAACTACTGCCTTTCAGGCACCCTGGGAGGGGTAAAGGCTATGGGACCAGCCCAGACAGAAACTGGGTACTGAAGGAGTTGCGACCTCGGTCTATTATCAGCAAATGATAAGCATCGCTCGACTGCAGTCGAAGGATGATGACCTCCTAGCTGCTGCAGCCACAAGGACAACCCTTGTTTTTTGATGGGTTTACTCAGCAGGCTCAGTATACCCAAGGAGTCACAGGAAGTCCTACCGGAGTCGGGCAGTGAATTGAGGTCAGCGCACAGGACAATGGGGATAGCGGACGGGTCGCAGGTGGGCGAGCCTGTGGCTACGGAGCCCGAGGCCCGCTCGGCGATGCTCTTCAGCTCGGACAGGAACATCATGGTCTGGATCAGCTTGACATCGGAGTACTCCGGGTCCCAGTGCATGTGGGCATTGGCCACCAGGATCAGCTGCCTCTCCTGAAGGGGCTTCAGGCCTGGAAAGTGAGCAAAGGGATTGGAGGGAATTTTAGAAGAACATGCGAACTCAACCAATCACAGACTTGAAGGAGCGAAAAAAATTTGGGAGTTCAAAATGTTAATTTGTCATTTCGCGGTCTAAGCATCGGCTTGGTGTCGATGCAGTTGCCCACTGGGGACTGGGGTTCGCGCCCCGGTCTCGTCAGATCTAACTATGGCCGGACTCGATGAAGCAGCAATCATTGGCAACGCTGTCTTCGGGAGGGGGGCGGAGTCGGCTCGTGTTCGTCATGTGAATGCGTCTCTGTGTGTGTCGGAAAAACAGTGGATCGGCTTGGATTCGCCTTGTCACGAAAGTGGGGAGGCGCTTTCCTTCGAGACTGCCGGCCGGAGAGATGCAGTTGGCGAACGCATGCAATACGAGGGTGGGTGTTTGAATTAAAATAGGGATCAATTGGCCACTAAATTGGGAGAAAAAAGGGAAAAATCAGAAATAAATTTATTAAAAAAAAAATGTTAATTTGTCATTTAGACAAAAACTGTCAAACTTTTTTTTATCCCACCCATCCATCCATTATCCAAACCGCTTCTCCTGCTCTCAGGGTCACGGGGATGCCGGAGCCTATCCCAGCAGTCATTTGGGTGGCAGGCGGGGGAGACACCCTGGACAGGCCGCCAGGTTGTCATAGGGCCCACACACACATTCACACCTAGGGACAATTTAGTAAGGCCGATTCACCTGACCTACATGTCTTGAAACCGGAGCACCTGGAGGAAACCCATGCAGACACGGGGAGAACATGCAGACTCCACACAGAGGACGACCCCCAAGGCTGGACTACCCCGGGGCTCAAACCCAGGACCTGCTTGCTGTGAGGTGACCGCACTAACCACTGTGCCACCATGCCGCTGAACTTTTTTATATAATGCATTTTATACATTAAAATTCAAGGCACTAAATGTATATGAGAACAAGGTATGGAGGAATGACCTCCATTTACTTTTAGGATATGAAAGAACGTGTGTGTGTGTGTGTGTGTGTGTGGTTCTCAAAGTCTCAGACTGTATTCTGTTCTGTTCTTACCACCAGAGAACATGCCCTTGTTGACCTCCAACAGGACGGCTACCCCGATGTTGTCTTTGGTCATCACTCTGTTCAGCATGACCTCTGACCCCTCTGAGTTTGCCATGGCCACCTGGTTGAATTCCACCGTGTGTTTCTGCACCAAGGTAAATCTACAAGCAGACAGGCGGCGGAGAGAGACTGCTATTCACTCTGAGAAAATGACAAGTGAATTAAAATACAAGATGAATATTCAGAGACCTCGGTCTTGTCATCAGGGATGGAACCCCTCAGACTCTCAGTTTTGCCCTTTTCCCTTCCTTTTGACCCCCAGGCCTAATGTTGTTCCCAGTTTTCACATCTCTGACTACAAACCCCAATTCCAATGAAGTTGGGACGTTGTGTAAAACGTGAATAAAAACCGAATGCAATGATTTGCAAATCCTTTTCGACCTATATTCAATTGAATACACTACAAAGACAAGATATTTAATGTTCAAACTAATAAACTTTATTGTTTTTTGCAAATATTCTCTCATTTTGAATTTGATGCCTGCAACACGTTCCAAAGAAGCTGGGACAGGGGCAACAAAAGACTGGGAAAGTTGAGGAATGCTCAAAAAACACCTGTTTGGAACATTCCACAGGTGAACAGGTTAACTGGAAACAGGGGAGTGTCATGATTGGGTATAAAAGGAGCATCCCCGAAAGGCTCAGCCGTTCACAAGCAAGGATGGGGCGAGGTTCACCACTTTGTGAACGACTGTGTGAGCAAATAGTCCAACAGTTTAAGAACAACGTTTCTCAATGTACAAACACAAGGAATGTAGGGATTTCATCATCTCCAGTCCATACTATCATCACAAGATTCAGAGAATCCGGAGAAATCTCTGCACGTAAGCGGCAAGGCCCAAAACCAACACTGAATGCCCGTGACCTTTGACCCCTCAGGCGGCACTGCATTAAAAACCGACATCATTGTGTAAAGGATATTACCACGTGGGCTCAGGAACACTGGGGAAAACCATCGTCAGTTAACACAGTTCGTCACTACATCTACAAGTGCAAGTTAAAACTCTCCCATGCAAAGCCAAAGCCAGATATCAACACCACCCAGAAACACCACCGGCTTCTCTGGCCCGAGCTCATCTGAGATGGACTGACGCAAAGTGGACAAATGTGCTGTGGTCTGACGAGTCCACATTTCAGATTGTTTTTGGAAATCATGGACGCCGTGTCCTTCGGGCTAAAGAGGAAAAGGACCATCCAGATTGTTCTCAGCCCAAAGTTCAAAAGCCAGCATCTGTGATGGTATGGGGGCGTGTTAGGGCCCATGGCATCATGGGTAACTTGCACATCTGTGAAGGCACCATTAATGCTGGAAGGTACATACAGGTTTTGGAGCAACATGTGCTGCCATCCAAGCGACGTCTTTTTCAGGGACGTCCCTGCTTATTTCAGCAAGACAATGCCAAGCCACATTCTGCAGGTGTTACACCAGCAGGGCTTCGTAGTGAAAGAGTGCGGGTACTGGACTGGCCTGCCTGCAGTCCAGACCTGTCTCCCATTGAACATGTGTGGCACATTATGAAGCGCAAAATACGACAACGGAGACCCCGGACTGTTGAGCAACTGAAGTCGTACATCAAGCAAGAATGGGAAAGAATTCCTCCTACAAAGCTTCAACAATCAGTGTCCTCAGTTCCCAAACGCTTATTGAGTGTTGTTAAAAGGAAAGGTGGTGTAACACAGTGGTAAACATGCCCCTGTCCCAGCTTCTTTGGGACGTGTTGCAGGCATCAAATTCAAAGTGAGTGAATATTTGCAAACAATATCAGTTTGAACATTAAATATCTTGTCTTTGTAGTGTATTCAATTGAATATAGGTCGAAAAGGATTTGCAAATCATTGTATTCTGTTTTTATTTACGTTTTACACAACGTCCCAACTTCATTGGAATTGGGGTTTGTAAATTCCCCACATTTATTTACAAAGTGTATGTTCAGTTAAAGCCCCCAAACCGCTTTGTCATCTCGCTTTTTCACCATTCTTAACCCAGGGAGGAGCATGCAGTGAATAAGACGGACTGGCGTAGATATAGGTGGTGCAGCCGGTGCAGTGGCACCGGGGCCCGTCGCTAGGGGGCATCCGTCAATATTTCTGCATGCATTGTCCTAGTCCAATGTTACGTGGCTGTTTTGAGCATGTGATGATAGTTTGTTTAGCGCGCGCAATATCGTTTACCTATCTAGCCTACCTAAGAAACGTGAGAAAAATAAAATCAAGCAAGCAAGCGTGAGTTACACACATAAAAGTGGATGTAAAAAGAGGAAGGAGAGCAAGGAAAGAAAGGAAAGCTGCAATGTGTGCTGCGTGCGTGCCAAACCATGCAATCTACCAGGTTTTGAGTGTGATGTGTGCTCCCCTGTTACTGTCGAATGACCAGGCTATCAGCTATATTACAGCCTAGTTGCCTTGTTGACTTGTTTCATTGCCTTGTCGACTGATGTGATTTAGAGACCGTCTGTTTAGGTTTCCCAACTCTGTCCGTGGTGCGTCCGCTCTCCGTGGTTCTGAAGTGTAGCCAATCTTTGACGTACTGACCTTTACAATAACTCATCTGTGTCAACTTTGTCTGTTACTTTGATATTTCTATTTTATTTGTTATATTTTATGCTGCGAAGCACTTTGTGATTGTATATCTGTGAAAGGTGTTATACAAAGAAATGACTAAAATTACTTCTAAACCCACCTAATGTGGTGGTGTGTGTGTGTGTGAGCGAGTGAGAGAGAGACGGGGGGGGGGGGCTACGAGGGTTGCTTGCACCACGGCCCATAATAAAAATGTTACGCCAGTGATAAGACGTCTACAACTTAACCCTGGGAGGAGCATGCAGTCAATAAGACGTCTACAACTTAACCCTGGGAGGAGCATGCAGTCAATAAGACGTCTACAACTTAACCCTGGGAGGAGCATGCAGTCAATAAGACGTCTACAACTGAAAAGATGAAACGTGTTCTTCTCACTTCTCCGTTTTGAAGAACACCGCGCAGCCGTCCACGTGCTTCCTCTCCTGCTCCGACACCAGCTTGGCGCGGGATTTGGGGCAGAAGTATCCGTTGTAGCCGCGGTCTTTCAGCGTATCCAGGAACAGGGTGTAGTACTGCTCCGTCTCCACCTCCTGGGGACACGCAGGTCAACACATCCGACTCACCCATGTGAAACTCACTGGCCACCGCCAGAAAGACACGAAAGGGAAAGAAAACCCAACCAACTGCCAAATTCTGGTCAAGTTTAAATGTATTGCTTTCACTCACTTGTCCCTCCTATTCTCTTATTACAAAAAAAAAAGAAAGAGGAAGTGGATGAAACCACTTTTTTTCCCTGACCAACCAACCCGTCTAACAACCATCTGACAACAAATCCTACTGAATCCACATTCAATGACTGTACGGCGCTCTGGATAAACTGTCACCCAAATGCTTGGATGTAAATGAATGTTTAAATGTAGAAGGTAGGGGCGTCCAGGTAGCGTGGCGGTCTATTCCGTTGCCTACCAACACGGGGAACTCCAGTTCAAATCCCTGTGGTACCTCCAGCTTGGTCGGGCGTCCCTACAGACACAACTGGCCGTGTCTGTGGCAGGGAAGCCGGATGTGGGTATTTGTCCTGGTCGTTGCACTAGCGCCTCCCTCTGGTTCGGGGGGGGGCTGGGGGGAATAGCATGATCCTCCCACGCGTTATGTCCTCCTGGTGAAACTCCTCACTGTCAGGTAAAAAGAAGCGGCTGGTGACTCCACATGTATGGGAGGAGGCATGTGGTAGTCTGCAGCCCTCCCCGGATCGGCAGAGGGGGTGGAGCAGCGACAGCTTGGAAGAGTGGGGTAATTCGCTGGATACTGACAGTGAGGAGTTTCACCAGGGGGACGTAGCGCGTGGGCAGATCACGCTATCCCCCCCAGTTCCCCCTCCCCCCTGAACAGGCACCCCAACCAACCAGAGGAGGCGCTAGTGCAGCGACCAGGACACATACCCACATCCAGCTTCCTATCTGCAGACACGGCCAATTGTGTCTGTAGGGATGCCCGACCAAGCCGGCGGTAACACAGGGATTCGAACCGGCGATCCCCATGTTGGTAGGCAATGGAATAGACCACCACGCCACCCAGACGCCCTGTTTGGTAATGTTAAGTATACTATCACACCAAAACTAGTTAACAAATAATACGCCATCAAATATTTCACTCTTCAATTTGCCAGAAATGTGTGGTAATACAGTGTCATCATCATTAATTTAGACAACAAAAATTGTGTACCAAAATATGACAACGTCCAGATGTCATCCTGATACAATACCAGCGAACGATGACGATGATAATATTGGAAAATTACCTCGCCCAAACAGCTGAAATGGTTTTTGTGTCATTCCAGAGTTGCTGGGCTAGAAGTGGTTTAAAGCGAGGAAGCTGCTGAGGGTTAAGAAATAAAAAATATAAATGTTGGCATCACTTTGGTTTTATTTTCCAAGAAGCGATCATGTCTGTACGAGTCCGTGCCAGCAGTGTGGCAAATTACTGCTTTATAGGCCACAGTGATTTGTGATATCGACAGCCATAAATGACAAGCAGCTGTCCTACGCCTGGAAATCCATCTGACTACACACGAGGTGGAAACAAAAACAGATGTTTGTATCACAGGCACGTTAACGCTTTGCACCTTGAGGACAAACCAACCTGTTCTGGAACAAACACGTGCTTCACGTTCAGCCAACAAGCAGGTTTCAGTTATTCAAGACACTTTTTTTCCCCCAACCCAGCTTCTCCACATGGACCCCATTCTGCCCGGTTTCTCTGGGGGAGGATAGACCTGTATCTGACCACTGGGAGCAGAGGAGGCCTGTACCTGCAGACTGATGATGTCAGCGTCACAGTTGGTGATCTCCTCCATGATTCCCTTCTTCCTGTACTCCCAGTTGAGGGCCCAGGAGGGACAGTAGCCGTACAGCTGCCGCGTGGCGTACTTGTCACACAGCACGTTGTAGCACATGACCGTGAACATGGCTGCGTGGAGGAAAGGGGTATTTAGAAACAAGAATCAAGAACAAGTTATTGTCATTTCTATCATGTACTTGCGTACACAAAAGGAACGAAATTTCATTTCACCTAGCCCACAGCAGTGCAACACAAAAGATAAAAACATACCAAAATTTCCAAAAACGACACCACCAAAAACATACAAAAACAGAGAGAACAAAGCAAAAAAAACAACAACAACAACAACAACCCCCCCCACACACACACACTCAAACAGTTAACAACACAGTCCATTCAGTGCAACACAGTCCAAAAATTCCACTGTCCAGAGAACGAACGCCAGCCAGGATGACTGTCAGAACTGCCGGCCTGCGTGGGCTAGCAATTAGCTTAGCCTGCCCTACTACCACGTCCTGTCAGATCGCCCTCGGTGCTTCCTCTTTGGGACCTGCTCTAGGCAAGGGTGTGGTTCTTGGGCCCACAGGACGCGGCAGACCAGGCTCCCTCAGCCGATCCAACGCCAGCTCTCCCAGCCAGACACCTTCGACGACACAAGCGCAGACGCAGACAAAACCACTGCACAGTCGACGCTAGGCATGGCTGCTGCCAGACCGCCTCGGTGTTTCCTCTCGGGCGCAGCACATTTATGACTTAAAATCCCCATCAGAATTTGTGTGGTTAAAACCAAGATGTTAAAGTTTAAAACTAAGTATCCACTTAACAGTTTCGAGACGTGCATTTCTGAGATTGAGACCTGATCTTTGCAGATTTGCATGCAGGGATTTCTGACAGCATGCTAACAGAGGAAAGATCTGAAAATGAAAGGAGGAAGAGCTCAACGCAACCCAAACCAGCCGGGGCAGGAACTAAGAGGGGCCAACCAACTGCGTGCGCTCCAACGACATGTAACCAATCAACACTGGAAGGTACACTGTTGTACTGACTGACGTGACGCTTGAGCAATGGAAACACATCCATTCATCTTCAGCCACTTCTCCGGGGTCGGGTCGCGGTGGCAGCAAGCTAAGTAGGGTCCAGATGTCCCTCTCTCCAGCAATGCCCTCCAGCTCCTCCTGGGGGATCCCAAGGCGTTCCCAGGCCAGATTGGACATATAGTCCCTCCAGCAAGTTCTGGGTCTACACCGGGGTCTCCTCCCAGTTGGCTGTGCCCGGAAAACCTCCAAAGGAAGGCGCCCAGGGGGCATCCTGATCAGATGCCCGAACCACCTCAACTGGCTCCTTTCGATATTAAGGAGCAGCGGCTCTACTCTGAGCTCCTCACCCTATCTCTAAGGCTGAGCCCAGACACCCTACAGAGGAAACTCATTCCAGCCGCTTGTATCTGCGATCTCACCCTTTCGGTCACTACCCAAAGCTCATGACCATAGGTGAGGGTTGGAATGAAGATTGACTGGTAAATTGAGAGTTTTGCCTCCCGGCTCAGCTCCCTCTTCACCACAACGGTCCAGTACAACATCCGCATTACTGCTGACGCTGCACCAATCAGCCTGTCAATCTCCCGCTCCATCCTACCCTCATTTGTGAACAAGACCCCGAGATATTTGAACTCCTTCACTTGAGGCAACAAGTCATCCTCAACCGGAGGGAGCAATCCAGCATTTTCCGGTAGAGAACCATGGCCTCAGACTTGGGGTGACTCTCATCCCGGCCATTTCACACTCAGCTGCAAACCGCCCCAGTGTGCGCTGGAGGTTGCGTTTCAGAGGAAACCCATTTAGTTGGAACAAAATGAACAAGTTTCCTTCACCCTCACATCTAAACAACGGTGTATAGTACAAACAATAGTACAGCACATGCTAAAAGAGCTGCTCTTTCCTAACGCTTACTCCCTAAAAACCTGGAATAGTCTTACTTTTAAGCTCTCATTCCGTTAAATCTAATTTAAAAAAGTTTTATTCACATTCTTTGTTTTCTTACTTGGGAGGGAATAAAACTTGTACTTAAATACTTTTTAATCAGCAGTGACTCCATTAAGGATCTTCCTCGGAATATTTATCTTAAAATGCGATATTCTCCTCTTCGATTTGGGCATGATTGAACTGACTAGATTAAAAGAATAAAGAAACACCTCTTTTTGTCTCTGTGAACCATCAAGTTATCCGACTAGAATGACAGTAATCTGATCCTGACACGTTACACCTCTGCTGATCTTTGTATCTCTTTTCTATCTCTGGTCATTTAAATTAGAACTAAATAACCATAATAGTAGTTATGATAATAAAGGGACTAAACAAGGTCCAGCGACTTTCATTTTGTCTTCAGCATTACTGAAAATGACCTCGACACTTTGTACGACTGCTCTGAGCAACTGGCCAACAGGTGTTTTTATGGCATCTTGGCCTCCAGTTGAACAGCTGTTGTTATTTACTTGCTTTTTTTATTTTAGTTGGTTACGAACTGGAATGTTGGGGGGAAAAAAACTTGGCAATATGGCTTTCACCTAAGAAAAGTATTTTTTTCCAATAACATTTTATTGGAAGGAACATTGGGTGAAAAAAAAAACCATATAAATACAATGGAAATGATTGTCCCTCCGTATTTTGTTACGAATGAATGAATTAAAATAATTAAACTACATTTATATATCAGTTCGAAACAACTGTAGAGAACTGGCCTGAGGCCTCATGTATCAATTGTTACTACGGGCAAATTTGTTCTTACACACCCATGGAACTTTTTAGCCCTCAAGATTGTCTGACAGTCAGTAGCAAAGCATGATGGTTATTTGTACTTCCTTCCTCCTAACATCTATTGTCTACCCCTTGCAACGAGCAATCACCCAGGGCTGCAAAGACATCAGTGTTAGTTAATCGGTGTCTAAATTCAGAGGTTACCCAGGTTCTACACTGGTCACTGAAACAAACTTCAGGGCTAAAAAAGCCCATGGGTGTGGAAGAACACATTTGCCCATAGTAACGATTGATACGAGGCCCCTGGTCTAAGGCAAATAGTCGCTGTTACCCCACTTGAAATAATTAAACTGTGCCTTAAGCCTCATGAAAACCACCTAACTTGAATCCAACAATGGTAACCATACAAATATCATTCAAAATAACATTTGCAATGATCCAGTTTAAAGTAATATCTAGGTTACAAAATAGAAAAGAAAATAATAGCACTGGTGTTGCCGGCTTTGTCTAGCATAGGCTCGCCTTTCTGGCTAAATACAGCCAGCTGGCCAAACTTTAAACAACAGCATATAGCTCACTGGAGAAAATGTAAAGTAAAGTAAATGTAATGTAAGCAACATAAAACATATAGGATCAGTCCAGAGCAAATGAACAGCCAGTTACCGTGTGATATTCAGCACAGTCCCATTCTATCCAAATGTTCCCAGAGCTTATTGATTACCATCAGTCTGTCTGATCAGCTCAGGTCAATTCTATGTTCCTTGAGTAGAATTCCTCAGCCTTTGCTGGAGTGTCGAAGCTGATCATTTTGCCCTCAGACACCTCACAGAGGACAGCTGGACGTTGCACAGTGAACTTGATGCCTTTCTCATAAAGGGACGACTTCACACCATTGAACATGGCCCGCTTCTTCGCCAGGTTGGCACTTAAGTCATTGGAAGAAAACTATTTTCTTGCCCTGGTAGAGCACCTGATCCTTCTCTCACCCAGTGCATTACTCATTCCTTATCCTGGAATCGATGGAAGCGGACTATTATCACCCTTGGCCACTCACCTGGTGCAGGTTTTGGGTGCGGAGACCTGTGCGCTCTGTTTAGCTCTGGGGGCTTCTCGAAAATACAGTTGCCTATCACTTCCATCAGGAGCTCGGAAACAAACTTAACGGATGTTGGTCCGGCATTTTCAGGCACACCAACAATATGGGATGTTTTGATGCCGAGAGTGATTCTCCAAGTCATCCACTTTAGCCTTAAGGTTTTCGGTCACTAACTCAGTGAGAGCTGCCTCCACTGATGTTATCTTGTATTGTGATCCATCCTTAAGGCAAGCTTCAATGGTAGTGAGAGTTCGCCCGTGGTTGTCCGAAGTAAGACGGGTTGCATCAAGTGAAGCTTGAATTGGAAACAGAGTCGCTGTCAGTTCAGTTGAGAGGCTTGTTCTGAGCTTGTTGAGTTCAGCAATTAGACGGGAGGCTGAAACAGGTTCCATATTGGCAGCCATATTTCCCAAACTTTCCAAGAGACCTGTAGCACTTGAAATCTCGGGAATTGACTTCTTCAGTTGTTTTTTCCAAGTAAAAAAAAAAAAAAAAAAAGGTCATTTTTAGGGAGCGACTCCTCGCGTGTCTACTCTGTCCTACATCCGGGCCGAAAGTCAAAAGTTTGTTTTTTAAACACGTTTTCAGTTTGTATTACTGCGTTTCACCGGGACTTAATCACAAAACTTGTTAATCAAGAGCAACAGGCACCAGTGAGTTGGGGAAAAGGAGAATACACATTTTTGATGATTTCAAAAATGTACCAGGAAACATGGATCAGTCCTCCTCTGATAAAACAACAAATTCATGAAGAGTAAAAGCGGATGATAGAACAGGATTTAATGACAGATGGGTGGTGCAGTACCTGTGGGGATGGTTTGGTTTCTCTCCTTCAGAGTGATCCAGGGTCTTTGGGGCAGCTGTTCTGGGTGCACTGGGGGTGAAAATAAATAAATGAAAAGATTAAAAAACAGGGAAGAAAGAAGGGGGATTAGTGCTCTATGGTCCGGTGCTCACTCAGGTGTTCACTAAATGGTCGCTTAATGTAGGAGCCATGACACAACGGATGTGCAGCTAAAGGTACCACATGCAAATGTTTCTACTTAAACAAGTAGATGAAAATAACACATCCATGGGACTCATATAAATGTACTAAACAAAGTACTGCTGTTCCTGACAAAAAAAGGTATTACTGGTTCAATTTTTATTTTTTTTAAATTGACAGCCCTAGAAATCAGAATCGGCTTTATTGGCCGAGTGTGCCTACGCACACAAGGAATTTGACTCCAGTACACAGCAGCTTGTAGCACTTGCAGACTCACACACACAAAAAAGAAAGAAATGGAACAACAGGACATTGGAGGCAAGCATGTATGCACAACAGCTATGTGACTGCTATACAGTTTTATTATGGTTGAGTAATCAACAACCTATGTCCATATATTATACCATCACCCATCATGCCCATATACAAACATATACGATGAAGGAGAAGAAGAAGAAGAAGAAGAAAGAAGTAAGAAGAAAGATATTTTATTTTGTCGCTGTACACATTACAATGTGTTCTCTGCATTTAACCATCCTATTGTATAGGAGCAGTGGGCAGCTGCAGCACCCGGGGACCAACTCCGGTTCTTCTTTCCATTGCCTTGCTCAGGGGCACAGGCAGGAGTATTAACCCTAACATGCATGTCTTTTTGATGGTGGGAGGAAACCGGAGCAACGTGCAAACTCCACAAAGAAAGGACCTGGGACGGCCTGGGGTTCGAACCCAGGACTTTCTTGTTGTGAGGCAACAGCGCTAACCACTGGGCCACCGTGCTCCCCCCCCCCATGTTCTATACACCCACTTTATCTGTGATGTCGTGGTGTGAACTCAAACACAGCAGGCCCTCCGTGGGACGGGACGCCTCGGCAGAAAATTTAATTTGGATCCATCCAAACTAAGGTGTTTAACTGGCTGCTATTGAGTTTGATTTCAGACTACAACACAAGAGATTTTGTAAGGCCATCAAATCTTTTAAAACCCACAAAAAAAAAGAATGTATAATACATATTTTTGTTGGGAAAAGCAATACTTTGGTTAGCATATGTATATGATACCAGTGGATGTGTTATTTGTATTTAATTGTTTAAGTAGATAAACTTCCATATTGTACCTTCAAGTGAAGCGGGCGGTGTCGTTTACCTGCTAGATTGTCGAGCATGTAGTTCAGAAGCTTTCTGGTTCCATCCGGCTCCTGGTAGAGATTGAGAATATCTTGGGACAAAGGGTTACCTGCAACAAAGCAGTTCAAAACCCTCGTCAAGTACCGCAGCATGACAGCATCACTTAATACAATACAACACAATACAAACAACTTTATTAAATTGCCCCTAGTGGGATTAATAAAGTAATAAACTACTTTATTAACTACACAAGGATAATAATATACAGGATAATAATAAATTATTATTATAAATTAACATTTATAATTTATAATTATAATTCTCAATATAAATAATTGTAAATTATTATTAAGGATAATTGTAAAAAGAAATATAACTTAATAAACAATAATAACTACTTTATTAACTACACAACATAATAATATACAGGATAATAATAATAATAATCATTATTATTATTATAAATTAATATTATAATTTATAATTACAATTTTAAATATAGATAAACTGTTACGGCCCGCCCACCCCGTGCCGGCAGCCAATCGGCTCGTCAGGGCTGGGCTTAAGTTTGGTGGCCTCCCATGCCCCCATTGTCAGTTCGTGTTGTAACCTCCTCGCAGTAGCGGCTAATCTCCCCTCACGGTCCTTTTCTCTCCGAACTCACCCCAGCCCTCGGTTCATGTTTTTCCTTGCAAAGTTTCCCCGTGGAAGTATCCTGCCGTGTTCCCGTTTGGATTACCCGTGAGTTTTTTCCCCTTAGACTTTCCGTTTTTCCTTGTCGCTCGTTGCCTTCCTATGTTTGACTATTTGTACGCGTAAGGAATAAAGTACGCCAGTTTTCTGCTAACCCCATCTCTGTCTGGTGTCGTGCGCTTGGGGTCTTCCACAAACCCTAACATTAAGATTATTATTATTAGAAATTATTATTAAGACTATTTATAAAAAGAAATATAACTTTAATAAACAATAATAAACTACTTTATTAACTACACAAGATAATATACAGGATAATAATAATTATTATTATTATAAATTAATATTATAATTTATAATTACAATTTTAAATATAGATAAATATTATTATTATTATTAGAAATTATTATTAAGGATAATTATAAAAAAGGAATAATTATAAAAAGGATAATTATTAAAAGGAAGGATAATAAACTACACAAGGAGGCTAACATCTAATATTTGTTTGCTACCTTTAGGAAAGATGGCTTAAATGCTCTCCATAAACCTTTTCCATTTTACCGGCCCGCTGAAGTTATCAAACAGGACCTTTAAACGGTTGGTTCCCCGTGGGGGCCGCTGACAAAGGAGACCAAACTTGAGTACGACAGCCAAGATTTAGCACCATTCAGCTGGTGGTAGATAACTATCCGTACTACACAACCATGTTGTGCGGAAATTAAAGGCCAAAACAAACAAAACCGAACAACAATGAGTGTGAACAGGTCGGTCAGGAAAGCAAGCAGAACGGTAATGAATAAGAGAAAGCCTCACCTTTCAGCCCCAGGGTCTGTAGCTGGAAGAGTCTCCCAAGTTCATAAGGCAGAACTCGTAAAAGATTGTTGTTTAAAAGCAACTCCCTGAAATGGACAGCATTATGTCCATCAGTCAGTCAACACACACACTGTCCCTTTTCTAACTGCACCAACAACAAGCTGTGAGTGTGTGTGTGTGTGTGGGGGGGGGGGTGTAAAAACTGTTTTGCTTTTTGTGATGAATAGTTTTCTTGTAAAAAATGTTAATGCTTAGAGCCTGTACACTTATTCTGATACCCGGCTGAATAAAATCGCTCTGAAAACATCAAATCAGTAACAGATCAGTTTGACGTCAAAATCAGCAACAGCACCCGTCTGCACCACCACCAGGGCTGCAGAGTCCCTCATTTATTCTAACAACAAACATTACTAAAGGCCGGAAGTACACATAGGAATCATTAAAAGTAACCCTCCATAGGGGCGTCCGGGTGGCATGGCGGTCTATTCCGTTGCTTACCAACACGGGGATCGCCGGTTCGAATCCCCGTGATGCCTCTGGCTTGGTCAGGCATCCCTACAGACACAACTGGCCGTGTCTGCGGGTGGGACGCCGGATGTGGGTATGTGTCCTCTGGTCGGTCGGGACGCCTGTTCGGGGGAGGAATAGCATGATCCTCCCTCCTACCTCCCCCTGGTGAAACTCCTCACTGTCAAGTGAAAAGAAGCGGCTGGCGACTCCACATGTATCGGAGGAGGCATGTGGTAGTCTGCAGCCCTCCCCGGATCGGCAGAGGGGGTGGAGCAGCGACCAGGACGGCTTGGAAGAGTGGGGTAATTGGCTGGATACAAGTGGGGAGAAAAGGGGGTGGGGAGTAGCCCTCCAGTCATGCTTGATATAATAAATTGTCTGATGTGTTTTCTCTGCAAAATAAGTTCAATTATCTTGCTAAAATCCTGAAAATCACATCTACTCATTCTCCTTCATTAAAAAAAAAATCCAAAATATGCAAATTATCCTCACCCTCAACTCAAATCCCCCCACGCCCCGCCTCCATCTCCCTACACCTCTGCAGCTCGCCTGCAGTGCATATTATATATATTATTATATAATATATATAATAATATATTACTATTAACATATATGTTTATTATATTATATATATAGTATTAATAATATAATTTTATATACATATACATATATATATATATATATATATATATAATCTTTATATTATAGCCATCCATCCATTATCCGAACCGCTTATCCTGCTGTCAGGGTCGCGGGGATGCTGGAGCCTATCCCAGCAGTCATTGAGACACCCTGGACAGGCCGCCAGGCCATCACAGGGCCAACACACAGGGCCAACACACACACACACACACACACACACACACACACACACACACTTTCACCTCCTGGGGCAATTTAGTACGGCCAACACACCTGACCTACATGCCTTTGGCCTGTGGGAGGCAACCGGAGAACATGCAAACTCCACAAAAAGGACGACCTGGGACGACCCCCAAGGTTGGACTACTACCCTGGGGCTCAAACCCAGGACCTTCTTGCTGTGAGGCGACCGCGCTAACCACTGCGCCACCGTACTGCCTATTTAATATTATATACTAAATATATATGCTGTGCATGTATATAGTGCTCACTGTCGACTCTGCTCATCAGCACCGTAACTTCTGCTCGTTTTCGGTCGTCCTTGCTCCTGTATGCTACACAATGACAAGTGGTAATATAGGAGTAATTCAGCCACACATGTTCAAACTGGAAACCAGTTCCGGAGAAGAAGAGCAAATTGGACGGGGTCACTGTGGCTTGTTAGCCACAGTGAGGAGGAACAGGTGAGTTGGCGTGATTGTGGAGCCTTTATCCTCCCTGCTGAGCCACCGGTTCACTCTCTTGGGCCAGCAAGCGGCGCCTCACCACCGCCGCCGCCACCACCACACCGGGCAGAGGTGGATGTACCACACCGCCAAGATGGACGAGACAGACAAGAGAGATGGCAGGCTGGCACAGACAGAGAGAGAGACGGAGGGAGATTGCGGGAGATGCCGCACGTGCCATGAACAGCACACCATGCCTGGCGAGGCCGCCGTCGGGCGGCTGTCACCGCGAGGAAGCGGAGGAAGGGGCGCGAGGTGCGTCGGGTAAAGACCGGGAAAGATCGCCATGCCAGCCAGATCTGTGGCTGGCTCTGTCTGCTCTGTGTCTGTGTGTATGTGACATAATAAATCTTTCCGTAACTGACGATATTTGCCTCCATCCCTCTGTCCAAACCCCCTCAGGACAACAGACTTGCCACAGTGGACATATCAGACTACGTTATCAATCAGCTAATAATGAGTTGCTAATCTTAGATAAACCTTGGTCCTGCTCTCCTGCTCTGCCAAGTTATCTTTTTTGTCTTTCCCCCTTTTCTCCCTAATTGTACTTGGCCAATTACCCCACTCTTCCAAGCCGTCGCTGCTCCACCCCCTCTGCCGATCCAGGGAGGGTTGCAGACTACCACAGGCCTCCTCCCATTCATGTGGCGTCGCCAGCTGCTTCTTTCACCTGACTGTGAGGAGGTCATCAGGGGGACGTAGCGCGTGGGAGGATCACGCTATTTCCCCCAGTCCCCCCACCCCCGAACAGGAGCCCCGACTGACCAGAGGAGGCGCTAGTGCAGCGACCAGGACACATACCCACATCCGGTTTCCCACCCGCAGACACGGCCAGTTGTGTCTGTAGGGACGCCCGACCTGACGGGTTGTCCACCTTGTAAACACTCAGATGCACCGCTAGGAAGAAACGCTTGGAACGCCGTAGAAAGTCTCCGGAGAAAGAGAAGGAAAAATAACCTTACTGGCTGACCAACATGTTGGCTCACACTCGCTGTGTCCCCAGGATAAATGGACACCACAGTGTCGGGCCTCAATATAAGTTTTGTGTCAAAACCCAGCTGTGTTCGTGATAAATGTTCAAAACGGCGCTCTTGAGAATGGCTTCTGCAAACCCGCGTTCTCTCTGGAAGTTCGGCTGGGACATCACGATTTGTCCAAATAAACTGCACCTCTTTCTCTTGGATTTTTGGGTCCTTTGGTGATAAATGAAGGCTCACCGCTTCTCCTTTTGTAAATTTGCAGCCGAAAACAAAACTTAATAGCTAGCGACGTTGTGATAAGTAGCTACACCGCCTCGCATTGCTGAAGCGGGTGCACGTAATATGTAAAGCACCACCCCGTCCGTTAAGGGGGTTGGTTCCTTAGGCTTGTGACATATGAAGCCCCCGCCTGTCTGAATCCGTTTTTTGAGGCTGTCCTTGGTACACTGAGGTTTCAAAGCAGATATGCTCAGCCATGGCGTGGACTGCGTACTTTGCTCCTGATTTGTCTTGTAACATTACTCTAGCTACATATTAACAAGATTAAAAACTTGATTTTCATGGGTAGGGGTCTTTAGATGGAGATATTAGTGAGCACTGACTTCATCCCACCTGAGAGAGACCATGTTGCCTAGTTCGGCGGGCAGACTGCGAAGCTTATTGGACGACAGGTTCAGGTAGACGAGGTTGGGCAGCTTGGCGATGTCCGGCGGGATGCGGCTCAGGTTGTTGTCGCTGATGTGCAGCGCCGTCAGGTGGGTGAGTGTCCACAACGAACCGCTCAGATTCCTCACCCGGCCTGGAACCAAACCGGTTAGCATATCAAACAAAATATTCATCTCACACATTCACATTGTGGGAGCTTCCAGTACGACCAAGTCTTCCAGCGTTTGCCACTAAAAGCTGCCAGTAAAGCCACGGTCTACTGTGTTCTACTGAGCAGACTCCACTGGAGCAACTGGGGATGAGGCACATTGCTCTTAGGTTCTAACATAGGTTGTTGAGAGGGGGTGTCTCCTATTTCAGCCTCCCATCTTGTCCCAGTTAAGGATTCAAACTTGCAACCCTTCAATCAAAGATGTTTCTCAAGCCAACAGGATATTGACCCCCTTTTTTTTTTTTACACAAACTGTGTTTTATTTTCATAGTTTTTTCCATCATATCAGTTCTATTATTTTACTCATTGGATTCAGCAGGACCACCGCTGGACTCAGCTTTACAACGGTGTCTTATGGGACCAGTGAACAGGAGTGTTACACGTGTCCTTTAACCCCCCCCCCCCCCCCCCAGTATCTCAGTCAGACTGAGTCCATGACTGTCCATTATCTATGACTTCTCTATGACTTATCCTTTTTTTCTTGCGATGCCAGACAATCGGAGATCTCTGCCTATCAATATCTGGGGATTTCTAAATGCAAGAGAGTTGCTACAATGGCAGCAAAAACGGCCACTAACAACAAACCCACGCCGACTGCTTTGGAATTCTAGGACAAACCTTTCCAGAAACGATCCCTCCCATCCTCCTCCGTACTGAAACAGACTGGAGGTATAGCGAATCAGTTTGTATCACAGAGAGAGCTTTTTAAAACTTAGAAAATGGATGTCCTGATGTGTAGTCCCACCGGCCAGATGAATCATGTCCTAATAAAAGATTGTGCTTGGCTTTAATTTTCCCCCCAATTGTATCCGGCCAATTACCCCACTCTTCCGAGCCGTCCTGGTCGCTGCTCCACCCCCTCTGCCGATCTGGGGAGGGCTGCAGACTACCACATGCCTCCTCCCATACATGTGGAGTCACCAGCCGTTTTTTTTCACCTGACAGTGAGGAGTTTCACCACCAGGGGGACGTAGCGCGTGGGAGGATCACGCTACTCCCCCCAGTTCCCCCTTCCCCCCAAACAGGTGCCCTGACCAACCAGAGGAGGCGCTAGTGCAGCGACCAGGACAATATCCACATCCGGCTTCCCACCCACAGACATGGCCAATTGTGTCTGTAGGGACACCCGATCAAGCTGGAGGTACCACAGGGATTCGAACCAGAGATCCCCGTGTTGGTAGGCAACGGAATAGACCGCTACGCTACCCGGACGCCCAAATATTGTGTTTGTTTTTAACTGATGAATATGTTTCGCCACAAAGGTGACAAACATCAGCAAACTTAGTAGTTTTCTTCAATGACTGTGGCTGAGCCATCCTATAATGTAGGTGTTTCTGGTACGACAGAGTTTACAAGCGCACGACTTGAAGGACCGCCCTAAAGACTTTGGATTAGTTCTCCAATGCAGGTTTCTTTAGACTCTAATTGTTTCCACCCAGTTTTAGCAGCAAAAGCTGGGAGATTGTCCTCAGTCTCTAGTTTAGCGAACCGTTTAGAGACGGACTTGTGAGTCTACTGGTCGGCTAGTTCGGATGGTTGGTTCTGGATGGTTACTACTACCAACAGTAAGTAAAAGCTGCTTATTCCTGCCAGTTGAACCATGAAGTAGATCAGCAATGTCGTCCACCATTGATAACACTGGACATTTCAGGAATACATTTTCAACTTTCGCTTTTCATTTAAATTTCCAAATATATGGTTTGGATAATTGGGTTAAATTGCACTTACTGAAACATGTCAGACACTCGTGTTCAGTTGTTCCATGAAACACCGTTGTAAAGCTGAGTCAAGCAGTGGTCCCCTGTCCAAAATCTCCAAAATGAATCCAGTCAGTAAGAGGATATCATGACCGATATGTATGATGGAAAAAATCTATGAAAATAACACCCAGGTTGTAAATAATGGAAGTGTCCTGTAATGACAATAGCCACTTGTTCTTCATCAGTAACGATGGTCTAAAGAAAAGGTCTGCAGACAGCGATGTCACATTCATAAAATGGTAGTTAGTAATATTCCCTCACACTCCTTGCCTTCCATTTCCTTGGATAATTACTTTTCCTTAATCTGTGAGCACACCGAACTGTGACATCTCTTACAAGCCACTTTGGTTACAATGAAATTTGTCTTCAGCATTTAACCCATCCTATTGTATAGGAGCAGTGGGCAGCTGCAGCGCCCAGGGACCCACACCAGTTCTTCTTTCCATTGCCTTGCTCAGGGGCACAGACAGGAGTATTAACCCTAACATGCATGTCTTTTTGACGGTGGGAGGAAACCGGAGCACCCGGAGGAAACCCACGCAGACACGGGGAGAACATGCAAACTCCACACAGAAAGGACCTGAGATGGCCTTAGGTTTGAACCCATGACCTTCTTGCTGGCAGGCGCCAGTGCTAACCACTGGACCACCGTGCTGCCCCCCCACAACTATCAGCTTACCCCAAACTTTATGGTTAGAGTACGGTGTTAAAACAAGGGGTCATAGGTTTTTTATATAAGTGGGGTTCCTTCCTTTCCTGAGAAGCAACTCTAAATCACCCATGCATTATTATAAACATCTTTTTTTACAGCTCATGTGGTGCCTAAAAATTAAAAAGCATTGGTTTGACTGACGTGAGGGGCGGAGCCACTGACCAGTTATCTCAAGCTCTGCCCAGTGGGACTTCTTCCCGCTGGCCGACTCCTCAGTTGACATGATGGTGTAACATCGGCGAGGATCTGGAGGATCATATTTTTCCTTTGGCATGCCTGATAATCTGGGAAAAAAGGAAAATTATATGAAAATGTGAGAAGATAATTAAGAACACATCTACCAAGGTTTCATTTTAATCAGATCTACTGTTAACTAGTTTTACTGTTAGCTTTTCTCTCTGTGGGCTACCAAAAAAAAAACACAGCAAAAACCAAATACACCTCATTTCTCCTGAGTAACAAATGTAACAACACAATGGCAAAATGACACAGACTAATACTACTACTACTACTACTGCTATTACTACTTCTTCCGGCTGCTCCCTTTAGGCAAACTGACACAGAAATGCCCATAAAACGCGAATAAATGAAGGCAAGCCTATCCTTTGCTAAAGAGGACCAAAATTCACCACTCTTAAAGATAAAAACCACAACAACAAAAGCCTTTGTGTAATAAAGGGTTAATTCATGGAGGGGTTCAGTGGCAGCAGACCATCTGTCTCATTAGGGTTTACATTGAACATGTTTATAACAGCTTTTTAAGTATCTGGGTATGGGAGAATGGTAACTATTGCATCATGACTTGATACAAAACTTGTCTATATAATGAGGACTGGCTGGATACACTCTTCAAATGGTCAAGGGCATTTTTCAGAATGAAAATTAGCAAAACAAACAGTTCAGTACAGGTGGCCACCAGCTACAAACACATCAGCCAAACAGGTCAATAACCGGTGTGGCTGCAAAGTTCAGCTTCTTCTGCTCGCCACTTTGACAGGTGCCACACGGAGCGTTCAGAGTTGCATTGACAAACAAAGCAGCTCTTCTTCTTCTTCTTGCGTGTACGTCGCCATTTTGCCCGGAAACACGTAACGCCGATCTGCTGCGCATGTGCGACACGCGTAGTCTAAGTGGACTCCGCAGCCGTCCGCGTCCGCTCTGGAGTATATCCGGGCCCTTATAGCCTAAAACGCCGAAATACTGTTGCGTTCTGGCCGTTCGTTCACACGACAACGGCGTTTTCGGGGGGGGAAGGGGGACCTGAGAACGCAAACTTTTGAAACCGGGTTGCGGAGTGAAATCCCTTTCGAAAACGCAACTCCGGCGTCGCCGTGTGACCCAGCAAAACCCGTTCCCGCGGAAACGGCGACGTCACGGCCCCACTTCGCGCATGCGTATTACGTTTTGAGTCAAACAGCCATGCGCGAGTAGGGAGGCAAGGCCAGGCAAGTTTGGTCTGTCTGGCGCCTTATCGTGGCATAGTGCTTTACAGGAGGGACATAAGGAGAGGAAGGAAAGGGGGATTAAATGAGAAGACGACATTAACAACGGCGCATTACCGAGCGGTGTTTGCGCTGTTATCTCTGCTGAGTTTATTAACGCTCCTCCAGCGAAGTGTAGAGTTGCTGCACCCTTACTGCGCCAAATTCCCCGTCCACCTGTACGTCGACGGAAAGCAACCAGAAGACGCTTTCGGACAAGACCTGGGACAATAAGCCGGCGGGTGGGGACAATAAGCCGGCGGGTGGGGACATAAACCGGCGGCTGGGGACAATTTGTGAAGGCGCGTGGTGTTATTGGGAGGGTCCACCGCTAAAGCTCTCTACTACAAAGTTACACCGCCAACTACTGGCCTGGCATGCACACTACACCGTTTTCAGTCGTTCTTTGCGGATCCGTGTGTATGCGGATCGTATTCAAAACGATGTCGTCTGAACGCGGAACTTATTTAAAACGCAAAGGAAAGGGCGCCCGGGTGGCGTGGGGGTCTATTCCTTGGCCTAGCAACACAGGGATCGGTGGTTTGAGTCCCCGTGTTACCTCCGGCTTGGTCAGTTGTCCCATCCGTTATCCAAACCACTTATGCTGCCTTCTCAGGGTCGCGGGGATGCTGCAGCCTATCCCGGCAGTCATTGGGCGGCAGGCGGGGAGACACCCAGCACAGGCCGCCAGACCATCACAGGGCCCGCCCACACACACAAACACACACACGCACACGCACGCATTCACACCTAGGGGCAATTTAGTACGGCCAGTTCACCTGACCTGCATGTCTTTGGACTGTGGGAGGAACCCGGAGAACCCGGAGGAAACCCACGCAGACACGGGGAGCACATGCAAACTCCACACAGAGGACGACCCAGGACGACCCCCAAGGTTGGTTGGAGTACCCCGGGGCTCGAACCCAGGGCCTTCTGGCTGTGAGGTGACTGCGGGAACCACTGCGCCACCGTGCCGCCTGGCTGAGCGTCCCTACAGATACAATCGGCCGTGTCTGCGGGTGGGAAGCCGGATGTGGGCGTGCGTCCCGGTCGCTGCACAAGCGCCTCCTCGGTCACCTCGGTCGAGGTGCCTGCTGGGGGGGGGGGAGATAGCGTGATCCTCCCACGCGCTACGTCCCCCCCCCTGGCAAAACTCCTCACTGTCAGGTGACAAGAAGCGGCCGGTGACTCCACGTGTATGGGAGGAGTCATGTGGTAGTCTGCAGCCCTGCCCGGATCGGCAGAGGGGGTGCAGCGACGACCGGGACGGCTCGGAAGAGTGGTGTACTTGGCCGGATACAATTGGGGAGGGGGGGGGAAGGAGGGGGAGGCGCAGACATGTGCCAGCATTGGGCCGATGTCTCGTGATTTCTCGCTCCGATTGTGGCCTCTCCACCAGCCGCGAGGCGCCCTGACCCCGTGTGACGTTACTGTGCACGAGACAGGTAGACTTTCGGACATGTCTAAAACGCAGCGCAAGGCGGTCTTACTTCGAGAGGTGGGGGGGGGGGGCGTTTCTCTGCACGCGCTCTCTTTAAAAAAAAAAAAAGCTCCGATGACCAAGACGAATAAGAAACCATGACAAGAATTTCAACGGTGCAACAAAAAAGAGAAAACCCCCCAATCAGCTGCGAGAACAAAACGATCACAATCTTTCTGGTCAATTATGCAATAACAAGCCGATCACGAGCCCCGTGTCCCCGCCGTGCACCCGCCAAATAGGTCAAGGGAAAAGACGCACGCGGTGCCCAGTGCCAAATATACCAGTAAACTGTAATGGCCCGGATAAAGCCCGGTCCGTGACGCGGCCCATTGCATATCCAGTGTCGGTCCCTGCGCGACGCATACGCGAGAAGAGAAAAACCCAGACCCCCCAAAAACGACGCCGTTCTGCATTGGACGAGGACCGGCGGAAGGGCAGTTTAAGTTTGGATCGGCCTTACATAAGCTGTTTACACAAACCAGCAGGCCACGAGTGAAGGAGGCTGCAGGAGAGGGATCGGAAACCCAAGTTCTGGGTGAACAAACCCACTCGTCGTCACACCAGGCAGCCAGAATCCATAACGTCCCGTCTTGCCCCCACATCTGCATGTACACCGCAACCCCCATAAATAACCCAAGTGGGGGAACAAGTTGGCCCCTTCTCTCGAAGCGTGTTTGGACTTTTTTTGTCTAGCACGACAAGTTTGTTGAGGTGTTTATTTAAGCACGGTGTCCTGCAGCAATGTCACCGGGGAAAGAACAGCCCCTAACGCAGCTCTTGTTATTCATGTCAAAAGCCACGCCGGGCCTCTATCTGCAAACCCAAGTTCGGCTCGGCTCGGCCCGGCCCGGCAAGGCACGGCACACCTCCGCAACCACACAAACCCGCTTCCACGTACGACCAACGTGCAATCGGCGCGCCGGCGCGGCCGGGGGGGGACACGGAGACGCGTGCCGGGGGAGGGGGAGGAAGGGGGGGGGAGCCCCAGCTGCGCGGCGGTAGAAGCACGGGGGTGGATTTGCGTGTCCGGCGGCGGAGCGGCCACGGCTCGGCTCCGCGGGACACGGGGCTCCCTCACACAGAACGCGGAGCTTTTAAACGGAGGCGACAGGGCGCGGCGGCGGCGGCGGCGGCGGCGGTGGCGGCAGCGCCCCGCGCCGACTCGCCGGCCCCTCGGCTACGTTACCTGCATTCGGGATCGGCAGAGAAAACTGGGCGACCAGAGTGACAAAGACATGCAGACGGAGCGTTTGCGCCGCTCAGACCTCCGAACACCCCGGGACGCAGAAGGAAGAACAACAAACATGGCTTCCGCTCGTGCCCGTACGTCTGACCCCCCCCCCCCTCGAGAACGTGCGAGGATGTTGTTCTGCTTCCTCTCCTTCCTCCTGTTTTTTTTTCTTTCATGGCGACCGGAAAACAACGTTAGGCGCATTACCGCCACCTACTGGATGGGAATGATACTTGAATTCTTCTATGTGACGTTACGGCTGCTCCCGTTAGGGGGCGCCACAGCGGATCGTCCGTTTCCATCGCTTCCCGTCCTCTGCGTCTTCCTCCGTCACACCAGCCACCCGCATGTCCTCCCTCTCCACATCCATAAACCTCCTCTTTGGCCTTCCTCTTCTCCTCTTCCCTGGCAGCTCCATATTCAGCATCCTTCTCCCAGTATACCCAGCATCTCTCCTCCACACATGTCCAAACCATCTCCATCTTGTCTCTCTCGCTTTGTCTCCACACCGTCCAGCCTGAGCTGTCCCTCTAATATACTCGTTCCTAACCCTGTCCTTCTTCATCACTCCCAATGAAAATCTTATCATCTTCACATCTGCCACCTCCAGCTCCACCTCCTGTCTTCTCATCAGTGCCACTGTCTCCAAACCATACAACATAGCTGGTCTCAACCACCATCTTGTAAACCTTCTCTATAACTCTTGCTGGTACCCTTCTGTCACAAATCACCCCTGACACTCTTCTCCACCCTGCCTGCACTCTCTTCTCCACCTCTCTTCTGCACTCCCCGTTACTTTGGACAGCTGTATTTAAACTCATACGCCTGTCAACAGTAAGACAAAAAAACACATCAAAAGCACAGGAGGGAAAGAAAAACACATCCCAGTGACGTGTACCAAGAAGAAACAGATGCCAATGCTACGCACAAGCCCAACATCCACTGTGTCGTAGAAAGACAAACGAAAAAGAGAAAAGTAATTAGGAATGTTTGGAGATAAGTAAAACTTTAACGGTTAACACGACTGCTCATCGTCCCTATATCTCTTGAAAAGCCGTCCTTTGTACTTCTTCTTGAACTGTGTAATGTTTGTAATAATAATAATGATAATGATAATAAATCAAACTCATACAGCGCTTTTCAGGGGTGGATGGGAAGGGGGGCAGACATACAGGGGTGGATGGAAGGGGGCCAGACATACAGGGGTGGATGGAAGGGGGCCAGACATACAAGGGTGGATGGGAAGGGGGCAGACATACAGGGGTGGATGGGAAGGGGGGCAGACATACAGGGGTGGATGGAAGGGGGCCAGACATACAAGGGTGGATGGGAAGGGGGCAGACATACAGGGGTGGATGGGAAGGGGGCCAGACATACAGGGGTGGATGGGAAGGGGGACAGACATACAGGGGTGGATGGGAAGGGGGACAGACATACAGGGGTGGATGGGAAGGGGGACAGACATACAGGGGTGGATGGGAAGGGGGCCAGACATACAGGGGTGGATGGGAAGGGGGCAGACATACAGGGGTGGATGGGAAGAGGGGCAGACATACAGGGGTGGATGGGAAGGGGGCAGACATACAGGGGTGGATGGGAAGGGGGTCAGACATACAGGGGTGGATGGGAAGGGGGCAGACATACAGGGGTGGATGGGAAGGGGGCAGACATACAGGGGTGGATGGGAAGGGGGCCAGACATACAGGGGTGGATGGGAAGGGGGCCAGACATACAGGGGTGGATGGGAAGGGGGACAGACATACAGGGGTGGATGGGAAGGGGGCCAGACATACAGGGGTGGATGGGAAGGGGGCCAGACATACAGGGGTGGATGGTAAGGGGGGCTACGAGAGGGAGACGCAGAAGCCACATACAACTACAGTAGTACTCTCCCACTTGAACACATCCAAAAGGGCAAGAAAAACAAAACAACAACAGCACTGTGGGCCTTGGTTTTCTGTAGGGGGTTACTCCCGTAGCCTACTCCTCTCCCGAGGTGTCACCTAGTGGCACTCTTTGACCCATAGCTGGGGGCTGCATGGTTCGTGGGCATCAGGGGATATAATCATGTACATTGCTTGAGTTCCATGCTCAAACTGTTCCACAATTTTACCCTAGAGACTGAAATGTGACTAGCTTGGTCTAGCCAGAAAGGCACGAACTGAGGAAGCCTCTTGGATGAGAGGCGAAACGTCTTCACGGATATACACCAAGTCCAGCTGCACTTGATTCAACTCCTTTGGAGAACCACGACCTGGATGAACGAGAACATTCACAGACTGAAATGCCCATGCTTTTCAAAGTTGTACCAACACACAAGTTCTTGAAGTTTAATTTCCCTCTCAAATTATATTCCCCCCCTATTTTTTGCATATTACTCGGTAGTAGATTGTTTCTTGCTTTGAACTGTGCTCTGTTAAATTCTCCTAAATCCCTGAACTTCAAGACCCTTGACTTGAAAACTAGCTTGTTGATGTGTTCATGATATCCTACGTTATTAACTATGCTGGTGGCTCTTTTACATAATGGTTGTAGGTTGGTTTTGTAGGTGTTACCCCATACCTCCACACAGTAGTTCATTCATTCATTCATTCATTCATTCATTCATCAGCCGTTTCTCCGGGGTGGGGTCGCGGTGGCAGCAAGCTACGTAGGCCACTCCAGACGTCCCTCTCCCCAGTAACACCCTCCAGCTCCTCCAGGAGGATCCCAAGGCCTTCCCAGGCCAGATTAGACCTGTGGTCCCTCCAGCGAGTTCTGGGTCTACACCGGGGTCTACCCCCAGTTGGCCGTGCCCGGAAAACCTCATCACTCACAGGTTTGTAAATCCCCTCACGAGGTGTACTTACTCATTTTTAAAAGAGAAACATGTCGTTATGATGAAGCATATGGATTTAATTAAGTG